>NC_139574.1:40691299-40778113 GCF_946808225.1 Silurus aristotelis
TGCGGGTTTCAGCCTCCTCGATTCGCTGTTCATTCACTGTTACATCTCGTTTGATTTCACCTAAATTGCTCTCCATCACCGAGACAGAATTCGTCAGCTCCCGCAGTTGGTTGTTTATTCCGTCCAGCTTCGAGCTGAACTCGGAGCGGAGTGATTTAAGCTCAGTTAGTACGTCGGCTACACTAGCCATGTTATTAGCTTCGACACTCTTGACCGGAGATGCTGTCTTCGGGCTTCGTAAGCTTGTTTTTCGGGCGTTTGAGAAGATATCACGCTCCTGTGCTACTGGGGGTTTAGGCATTATTTATATTATGTAGTTGACCAGGTTTGTAAAGGTCTAGGGCTGTTTCATGTGCGAGGTTATAGGGAACAGTCACGTTATGCTGCCATCTTGTTCGGGCTCTCTAGCGCCCCCCAAATTGTAAAATATTTTGACCAATTAAAATCCAGTGCAGGGACAGCGACGAGCCCTAAACTCACCTCTCTGAGCGATCGGGAGTCGTCAGGACGAGGAGCTGTGTCTGTTTCGGCTCATCGATGGTGAATAGAGCAGAAGCTGGAACCTCTGGGGGCACGTGCACAGGCTCTGTTTTATCTGGCTTTGGTGTGACGGCTTGTGCAGGACCGGGCTCAGCTGAAGAGGTAGACTTTTCAGCGCCATCTAATGCAGCAGATTTTACTGAATAACTCTCAAGCTGTTCATCTGTAGACAACAGAGACAGTAGCAATTAAATCACAGACTAGACGAGTCAAAAAAAAATAAATAATTGAGGCTCATATACTCAGTAAATGAACCAGTACTGAAACAAAGAGTAAGCACACGCACCGTTTTCCTCTTCCTCTTGGTAGATGGATGTTGCTGCAGTGGAGGGACATTTTGACAATCTGATTTTAGTAGTCAGTTATGTTTTATAGATCGTTCTGAACCATAATCAGGTCCCCAATAATATCGCAGATTGGATACCACTTTTCATTCATTCCTCTTCGTTTAGTTCCCTTAAAGACAGAGTAAGTGATCAAGGGGTTTACAAAATGAGGCCGTTTGGCTGGCGTAAGTAAAATCTAAATGAACAGTGTGTTTAGGTGATGAGGAAGTGATGGGCTTTAGTTTATTCTGTGTGAAAAACAGTGTGTGTTTGAACTGTACATTACCAGCATTTGTTCTTCTGGAGAACTCGCAGTCATGTTCACCACCACAGGAACGTAGGTCCCCGAATACTGTTGATTAGAACAACGTGAAAATGTCTGTCACTACATGTGACATCATATTTATGTTCTCTCTTATACTTGCTCAATACAGATCTAGAACATATACAGAATATATATTTGTCAATATTTAGTGTAATTGAAGAAATGAGAATGCAATATTTCTGTATGTTGATGCAGTTTTAAAGTGAACATTCCTACTGCAGTAAACAAACGTCTGGTCTCAACAACGGCCTTCGATTCAATAGTGGACTTACAATGTTTGCATGTTACTATGACAGCATGACATTTGACTATGACATTTTATTGGTGGATTAAAAAGATTGTTGCACCAATCAGGGATGCTACGTCTCAGAGATGGTGACGGCGCGACTCTACATGAGCTCCTGTAGTGTTTCTCTGTAGAAACACACACCCGGGTTAGAGGCGAGCGCCCCCTGCTGGACTTTTGTTCGGTAAGCTTTCCAGTCTATTGATTATTGCTGTTTGTTTCTTGTCTTTCTTCTATCTTATTGTGTACAGGCCACAAATGCATCGTTTTCCATGCTAAGAGCATTCTTTTATTCGTTGATCCGTTCCCTGGTATTACTCGAAGCATTAGTGCCCCCGTATGGCACTCATCAGTATTACTGATCACTGCTAGTGATTGGAAGATGGCATCATTTCAGTGACTTGGTTCTTTAGATCATTTCGTTCCTTTGATCAGAAATAATATAAAATGGTACATTTCCAATAAGCAGATACCCATACACACGTCTACATACACGAACTCTGACATTAGTTCCAATAATGAAAATATGACAAGGCAGCTAAAGGACAAATGATGATAAACAGAATGAGTAGCTCACCCTCATCTCTTCTGGTCCGTATCGTTCATTCCTTAATCACGTGACTCCCATAATTATTGTAACAATAACATCAAGATTCGGACAAAAAAAATATAAAATACTCGCACAAGAGGCTTCATGACATGAACCTTTTTATAAACCGAACAAAATAAAAACTCTGCCATGCAAATGCGTTAACACGATTAATGCTGTTGATAAGACACAATACTTGAGGGACAAAATGTGCTTCCTCAAATCTCCACCTCCTCTTCACCCGGCATCCGTATCAGATCTCGAATCGGCCCATTTATCATTCCTTTCAGAAAATATACACAAAGTGCACGTCACAAAGTCGTGATTGTGAACATCACATCAGCTTAGATAACGTTTCATGTAAAAAGTCCACCGCTAAATCTTTCAATCGGACTGATTTGAATCGGAATGACAGGATCGCGGGTACCTGTGCAGCGACATCGAGAACACGAGCACCAGGAAAACAGCGAGTGTGCACCTTACCTTTGTCTCCGGTAGCGCGGACATGCCGGACGATGGAATCTCCAAGAATCACAGTATGACGTTCCGTCTCGCGGAGAGGGGCGAATCGGTTCTCGGTCGAGATCTCGAAGGCCGGTGGTGGTGGCGGGGGAGACATGCTGGACCGGGGCTTGGCTCGTGTCTTCCGCTGCTGCAGCATCCAGGGTCCGTGGTGCACCGGTGCCGGACTAAACGATACCTGGGCGGGTCGCGTTGTAGGTGCGCTGGGCCTGGGCAGAGAAACACGCAGAGTTGAGGTGCTGGGAGCGTTAGATTCAACCCGGGAATTTACCTGGGACGAGTGAGCGTACGCCCGGGATGTTTCCAGCGCCGCTTTCCGCTCTCGCAGCTGGGCATCGAACGAGTCCTCACCTGTGCTCAAAGGCAGACACACAGCCGGCATAGTGTTTATAATAGCAGATAGAGTTAAGATACAGAGATGTGATAAAGTGAGAGGCAATGAATATAGTCAACACTAGTGATAGTCAAGTTAACTAACTACAGGCACAAGACAGGAAGACAAAAACAATTTAGGATTATTAAAAGAGGAAAAAAGGAGAGATAAATAGTAAAGTTTGTTTAAAAACACAGTCAAACACAGGAAGCTACGTCACAGGAAGCCTGCAAGCAGAGAGTCTCCTTTCCACGTCATGACCTGCTCCCATCCTGCTGCCACCTAAAAAGATAAATAACTAACAACAATCTGCACTTACTTTATCTTTACAGTAAATACATTTACAAATAAATACATAAATACAATCTGAAAATAAATAATAATAAATTGGCAATTCACACAACAAACAAATTAAATACATTTTTCACTACAAAGTCATTTTCCTAAAAACAGATCTTTCTTGCTTTGTTTGTTGCAAAGTCATCAATTACATCATCGTTGCAAATCTGACCAGCACTTGTATGGTTGATGTTTATGACAGCGAGGCTGCTGAGGTGCTCTTGTGACATGGTGGATCTCAGGTATCATTTGATTAGTTTCAGTTTTAAAAAGCTTCTTTCTGCTTCAGCTACAGTCACTGGAAGTGTAAGACAAAGTCTTGTGAAAAAAAAAAAAAGCTTGTTCACGTGAGAGAAAAGTGTCAATGTTTTTTTTTTGGCTTTTAAGTGTAGAAAAAGTTCAGCAAAAACACAAGTCGAGTAAAATCTCAAACCAGAGGCAAATCTCATCTAATTAAGCCACAAGATCTTTTGCATGAAAGTTGTTTTAAAAAGATTTTCACTTTTTCTATCAGTAACTACACTAATAAAGGAGAGGTAGAGGGAAGATTTAAACAATTCATAACATCCCCCAAAATACTTATAATTCTTATTATTATTATCATAACTGCAGTAACACACACACACACACACACACACACACACACACACACACACACACACACACAGCTGCATTAACACATTTAAATCACTATCTCTCTAATCACACTTAATTCCTCCAGGATTAATTACAGGTTGGGTGACCTCTAACCTCTCGTGTGGTGCTGATGTTCCTCCTCAGAAGTCCGTCTGCTGTCTGAAGTCTCAGCTCCACCCTCTTCAGGTCATCAGACTTCATCAGGGCTGTCAATTAAACACAACCTATGTTTATCTACACATATGATACCAGGACGAGAAAAAACCCCTCTGAAGATGTTCTTCTTAAAGACTGAAATCCGTATCAGAGCTCTTTTATAGAAATATATATATGACTGTATAATGCTGCTGCCATTAGGACTTTATTTCACATCACATGAATCTGCTGCACTTGTGAGTGGATTTGATTCGGACTTTTCTGATAAGCGTCTCTAATAGATCAGTGTAATTATTATAATATTAACGCTTAGTGGCGTCTCACCGTCCAGACTACAATTATCTCATACATACAACTGAGCATATCATTTAAACTCACACCTAGAGGTCGACTGATACAGGATGAACAATATATGTTGCTGATTTCTTTTGTCCGATATGTTTGTCCAAATAAAATCTCTACAAATTTAAACCTATTTTGTAATGACACTGAATTGAAATAAAAAAATAAATAAAAAATCTGTGTGACATGAACAACTCATATTTCTTGTCCACTTATTACACTATTTATAACTTTTAGAATAAACTTTAAAAACTGGACCAATATAAAGTTTGTTCACAAACTTTTACTAAACTGAGTTTATTTATATGATCATCACCATTCATTACATCGCATTACCTCTGTCTTTGTCCCGCTTTTCTTCTTCTACACTTTTTCTTCTTTTTTATTTAATTTGTATTGTTTTCCAGCACAGTAATGTGATGAATGTAAATACTGTTATGTTTGCATCATTATGCTATAAAACACATATTATCCCATTAAGTTCGGAGCATGCGCAGAAAGAACAGGAGACATGACTGCACAGCGTTTTTTACTCGTTTACTCTGCACACTGCAAACACACCCACATGCAGCACGAGAGTGCCCTCTAATGGCTATCAGATATTATAACATTAATGCAATGTTACCAATGTCACTATGACCATTATTAATTTAGGGGCTTCAGGAAAGTCTGCAAAGGAAACAAAACTATACCTACCTTTTCCGGTTTGTCTGAATCATTGCACGAAAAACATTAACAAATCCGAAAACACAGCGACAAGTCAGACAAACCGGAAAAGGTAGGTATCATTTGTGAATGGAAACTTATCAATCATTGGAGAAGACACCTGTCATTCACCTGTATATCTTGACTGACAGGTGTCTTGTCCAATGATCGGTAAGTTTACATTCACAAACTATACCTACATTTTCCGGTTTGTCTGACTTGTGATTTGTTATTTTGTTTTCGGATTTGTTAATCTGTTTTGTACTTCTCACACACACACACACACACACACACACACACACGTGCGCAGCTCTGCTCGGTGTCTTTCTCCTTTTTCTCCTCATCACCAGTCACTAAAACAGAGCACACTTATTAGTCCCATCAGCCACAGATCTGCTTCTCACCGCTCGTTTCCCCCCGGCTCCACCCTCCATTCACCAACCGCCGCTCGTGCACGCACCCGCTGCTCCATCCAGCAGTAGTGTTCAGGTGTTGTGAGGTGAATCCAGTGTTAACCCTGTCAGAATAACTGCTGAAAGATCATCCACTTTCTTGAGCCAATCCATGCGATTAATTATAAAGTACAGATGTTTAAGTGAATCAGGTTCTGCCCCACATTAACTGTCAGCTATATTGCTTTCAGAGCTCAAAATGAACAAAGCACTAAAGCTGCAAGAAAATACCTCAACTTCAGTTTCTGTCAAATTCCTTTTCTTTAAGGACATCAAACATCACTGACTTTACTAAAGTGGATTTCAAGAAAAAAAATACCATCATTGAATGCTCTCTGTGATGAAGAGACATTAGACATGATTGAAATTCAAAATCTTTATTTATTTAATAGTGTTTATTGTGTCTCGCTGTAGTAAAAGTGTTCAGACGCTCTGTTTCACTTGTCGTCTTCTTTTTTTTCTATTTCTCGTTTTCTTTTGAAGGTTTTTTTGTCTCAGCTGAGCAACAATTTCCTCCCATCGCTCTCGGACCCTCATATAATGTTCTGTTTTTTTCTCTGAAGTCTTCTTTTCTTCCTCACAGAGATTCTGGGTATCCTGGAGCCCCCTGTTGGTCTGAAGCTGTAAGTTGTTCCTCTCCTCTATGTCAAGTTTAGTTTTCTCTCTTTTGTCGTCTTTTTTTTCCTCAAAATCCAACGTGGGCTCAAACTGAGAAACACGTTCCTCCAGTCGCTCTTTCTCTCTGATTAAATGATCTCTCTCCTGCTTTGCACTATTTTTTTCTTTCTCACAGTGATTCTGAGTATCCTGGAGCTCCATGGTGGTCTGTTCCAAAGTGGCATCAAGCTGAGCAACATGTTCCTCTATATTATTTTGTTCTCTCGTCCAGCTCTCTTTCTCACATTCTAAGGTTTTCTCCAGTTCCTCATGGATTTTCAGGAAAGACTGGAGCTCCATGGTGGTCTGTTCCAACGTGACCTCAAGCTGAGCAACATGTTCCTCCAGTTGTTTTTGCTCTTTCATCCAGCTCTCTCTCTCACAGTCTACAGTTTTCTCCAGTAACTCAATGATTTTCAGGGAAGACTGGAGCTTCTTGGTGGTCTGATCCAAAATAAACTCAAGCTGAGCAACACGTTCCTCCAGTTGTTTTTGTTCTCTCGTCCAGCTCTGGCTTCTCTCAGTTATGTCCTGTTCCTGCTGCTTTCGCTCAGAAGCCAAAGTAGCCTCCAGCTTTTGCACCGTCTGTAGCAGAACGTCTTTCTCTTCTTTCTCTTCTGTTATCTTCTCTATCATTAGAAGAGAAAATGCATCCAAGTCTTTCTCTACTTTCTCCATGTGTTCCAGCTTCTCCTTCATTTCAGCAATCTGCTTAGTTTTCTTTGTTCTTCTGCTTTGAAAAAACTTTCTCAACCTTCTGAAGAGCTCCATGTTTATGCCTCTTTACTCACAAGCAAAAACCTCGGAAATGAGAGAAACAGAGACGCGTTCCCAGTTGCCTTACTGTGACGTCACAGGGAGATGCCCCGCCCTCTGTCTGTGACGTAACCCGGTCTCTATTAACCGGACTATGCGCATGCGCACATTACAGAGGTAAAGAGCGGATAAAATATCATGTCTTTACAGCTTTTCTGTTGTTCCTGAGAGAAGAGCGATATTACAGTCATAAATAAGATAAAAACGGCTGTAAACTGTGTATAAAGCGAGTGAATCCGAGTTGAGAACCGGAAGTTGACCGGAGTGACTCTATGAATGTTGCAGAATCATAAATGACCAGTAGGTGGCAGTGTGATGTGTATTAGAGCTCACTGTCACAGCAAGTTTTTTTATTTATTTATTTATTTATTTATTTATTTATTTATTTATTTATTTATTTATTTATTTTATATAATGAACAGTTTACAATAAAAAATATAGTAAAATGTTACAAACATGGTATTCACATTTCCTAGAAAAAAAAACAACAACAAAAAAAAGACAGAAAAAAGAAACAATGAGGGTATATACCAATAATCACAATAAAAAAGAGGAGTTTAGTTCTTTGAATATGTTCATAGTTCTGGTTGCTTTCCGATTTGAAAGACCTTGAAGAGTTTCAAAATAAATCCTCAGATCAACTTTGAATTGGGAGATATTGGTCTTCCTTTCTGACCATTTACATTTGTGTGTATAAAACTTACCTAATAATATTTAAAGATTTAGTATAAAGATGTGACTTTTATCTATATCTTTATTTTCAAAATAAAATATGACATCTCTTTTTCTTATGTTAATTTTAGATCCGCTCAACCTAGTAAATAAATATTCAACATCAGTCCAGAAAAATTGAACATACATACATTCAAAAAAAAGATGCAAAACAGTCTCTATATCCATTCCACAAAAAAACACAACATTCAGAAAGATCGGCTTTGTATCTCTTGAGAAAATAGTTAGTTGGATAAATTATATGTAAAATTTTAAAGTAAACTTCATTAACTTTATTCGTGACACAGAATTTGTAGTTATAAGTCCAAATCAATTTCCAGTTGATATTTTGAAAGTGATTATTCCAGAAGTTTTTACTTCAAAATGTTGCAGGGCAATGAATTAAACATCTAAAAAATTTATTATTACATTTTCTATCTTTGATATCAATACCGTTTAATAAGATCTCTTTTTTAAATGTTGAAGGTTTAGAATCACTGAGGCCCTTTAACAGCCTTAGAAATCCTGCTGGAATTGCATCAATCACAATACAATATTCACGCGGAGGTATTGGAATATCAAATTTCTCAAGAAATTCAGTATATGTAAGTAAATAACCTTCATTATTTATTAACTGTGAGACCATTAAAATATCATTTTTAACCCAATTAGTATAGAAAATTGATTTGTTCTTATATTTTATGTATTTATTATTCCAAATGATCTGCCTATGAGGAGAAAAGTTATGTTTGTATATAAGAATTCAATATAAGAGAGTTTGTCTATGAAAATTAGATAACTTAATAGGGAGTTTGTTGACCTCAAAATCACATTTCAAAAGAAACTCTATGCCACCAACTTTTTCAAAGATAAGATTTGGAATTATATACCACATCTCATCTTTATGTTTAATATCATTTTTAATCCAGTTCAACTTGAAAATTGCATTAGATGTAGCAAAATCAATCACATTCAGACCTCCTTGATTATATGAATTACATAAATTATTGTTATTTAAATAGTGAGGCTTGTTTTTCCATATGAAATTAAATAGAGTTGAATCAGTTTTTTTTTAAGAAAAGATTTTGGTACATCTAATACTTTAGCAGGATAGACTAAACGAGACAACCCCTCGGTTTTAGACAAAAGAATCCTGCCTTTGAGTGATAAATCCCTCATGAGCCACATATCAAATTTCTTTTTCATTTTTAGCATAAGGGGTTGGAAATTAGATTGTACTCTGTTTAACTGATCTTTGCAAATATTGATACCAAGATAAGTTACTTCCTCTCTAATCGGAATACCTTCAAATTGGGTAAAAGGAATGCCATCATCTTTAAGTGGAAAAACAGTAAATTTTTTATGTTTAAAAATAAACCTGACACTTCAGAAAAAAGATTAAGGCATTCTATACTTTTCTTAGCCTGTGATATATCTTTCAAAAAAATAGCTGTATCATCAGCAAGCTGACAACATTTCATTTCTCTGTCCCTAATACTGATGCCTTGAAAGGAATCATTATGCAAATGTAACGCCATCGTTTGCATAATCAACAGAAATAAAAAGGGTGCCGCTGGGTCGCCTTGTTTTATGCCCCGAGAAATACTAAATCGATGAGTCGTTCCCCACGGAAGTTTAACTGAACTATTACAGTCATTGTATAAAGTTTGTATCGCCCTTTTAAAGTATTGACCAAAACCAAAAAAATCTAATGGATCAAATAAAAAATTATGTTTTACAGTATCAAAGGCTTTATATATATCTATAAATAAAATGTAGCTGTCATCATTTATATAATCCTTATAATCAATTAAATCTAAGAATAATCTAATATTATTGCTAATATGTCGGCCTTGCATAAAGCCTGATTGACTATCATCTATGATTGTATCTAAACATAATTTTAATCTTTGAGCAAAAATATGGGCAAACAATTTTGCATCATTATTAATTCAGCCACTCTTAGTGCCGGTCCCAAGCCCGGATAAATTGGGGAGGGTTGCGTTAGGAAGGGCATCCAGCGTAAAACATGTGCCAAATCAAACGTGCGGAGGATCCGCTGTGGCGACCCCTAACGGGAGAAGCCGAAAAGAAAGTTTTTTATTAATTAATGTTATAGGTCTCCAATTGTCAAGAAGCAAACAATCCTTATTCGGTTTAGGTAACAATGTAATTAGGCCTTGACACATAGATGGGGGGAGCTTACGGGCTTCTATAGCTTCCTTAAAAACCAATAACAAAAATTCAGAGATATAATCTTGGAATATTTTATAAAATTCACCTGTTAAGCCATCATTCCCGAGGGATTTATTGCCTTTTAACTTACTAAAATTCTTTTTTAATTCTTCAAAGGATATATCTTGATCACAAACTTCTTTCTGGGTTTCGTCAATACCTTGTGCAACATTTTTAATATGAGAAAGAAAATTGGAAATATGGCTACTACGTTTAGAATATCAATTTTTATAGAAATCTTTCACAAAATCAGAAATTGTTTTAGGATCTTCGGATATCTGCTCATTAATTTTAAGTTTATATATATTATTAACACTAATATTTATTTTTTCTAAATTATGAAAATATTTGGTATTCCTTTCACCATGTTCCATCCATTTCCGTCTAGAACGAATGAAGGCCCCCCGTGCCAGATTTTGATAGATATCATCCAATTCAGATTGTAATTCAATTAACATATTAATATCAGCTTGTGTTTGCTCATCCTTTTCATAAATAAGAATAATTCCCTTAAGTATTCTGTCTTGTCTCATTCTTTTTTTCTTAGATAATTCTTTTCCTCTTTTAATTGCCATATTTCGAATCTGAAATTTTGTATAGTCCCAATGTTTGCCATATATCTGATCTTTTTTAGCTTTTGACAAATTTTCATTTATAATTTTTATGGCTTTTTCTTTGAACAATTCATCACTCAAAAGTGTATTATTTAATTTCCAGTAATTTGCTTTAAATGTAATTGATCTATTCCTTATGCATATTGCTAAAGTGATCATATTATGATAAGAAAAAAACGAGGGTTCTATTTTCGTTTCCTTCACACTATCTAATAATTCATTTGAAATAAGCCAAAAATCAATCCTAGATCTCTTAGATAAATCTTTGTTGTTCCAAGTGAACTGGATTTGATGTGGATTTTTTAGTCTCCACACATCACAACAGTTTAAGTGCAAACAGAGATTAGTAAATTCTCCATAAGTGCCTCTTAAGGATCTTTGAGGATGACAGTCTTTAATAGGATCATTTATGCAGTTCCAGTCGCCCCCAAATATTAGTTTAGCATTAACAAAAGAATTTAACAAGGCATTTATTTTTTCTTCAAATTCAGCAAAAAGAAGTGTGTTTCTTTGGCTAATATTATGGCCATATATATTACCTAAAATAAAAATATCCTCCATAAATTCAACAACTAAAATTATCCATCTTCCTGAGTCATGAACTACATTTTTTAGGATTTTTCCCTGAAAGGAGCCCTTTAATATAGCAACACCCGCTGATTTACTGTTTCCATAAGACATCCATATATTGTCTCCCCACTGATTTTTCCAGAAATTAAAATCTGAGACTAAAGCATGCGTTTCTTGTAAAAAATAAAAATCTGCCTTAAAAGATTTACAAAACAAAAAAACAGCTTTCCTCTTAATCTGTTCTCGTAAACCCCTCGCATTAAGTGAATACAATGAAAAAGACAAAGTGAACAGGTAGAACAAATAGTTAACACAAAAAACGTAGGTTTTAAGTAGAACAAAGAAACAAAATGATTTTCTAGACCTTTTGAGTGCAAAGTATTTAACAAGCAAACAATGGATTATAACTCTCTGGCCTTTGGAATTTCAGAGTTTATGTATATTGTATGAGCTTGCATTTTACTAACTGCAATTTAGAATGAGATAAAATTTCTTAACGAAAGGCAGACAAATTACCCATCATTCTTCTTCTTAACGACATATCAGGGCTTTTTCACCATTACAATCTTACTTCTTTACCATCAATGATGGCTCTGGCTCCAACGAAAAAAGCTCTTTTCCCTTGCTTTCGTGCCTCTTCAATTTGTGGCCACAGTTTAATGCGTGTCTCTTTGTCTTTTTGTGGTCAGGTCTTCGCCGAACTTTAACTTCTTTGTTTTGAGGAATTCCGAGTTCTTTGCGCATTTCCATACTCTTTCTTTGGTTGACCTGGACGTAAATCTCGTTATCACCGGTCGAGTTTTGCCATCTTCTCTCCTTCCGATCCTGTGGCTCACATCAACTTGGGAGCGTAGATCCTCTCCGGAGTCTTGAATGAGTGTCTTGCAGATGTCGACCACACGCTGTTTAACATCTTCTCCCTCTTGCTCTGGCAGACCATACAGCCTCAGGTTCCATCTTCTGTGATAGCGTTCCATATCGTTCAACCGGTCCTCCAGACCAGTTATTCTCTTCTGATGATCATCACTTGCCTTCTTAATCGTTGTTATTTCTGTTTTCATATCTTGAACTTCGTTGAAGAGAAACTCTGATGATTCCTTTAAGGCCTCGATGGTGTCTGCATTTTTCTTTATCAAGCTTGCAAGATTATTCGCATTCTCTTTTATTTTTTCAGCCACAAGTCTCACGATGTTGTCTTGCAATTCGGAGAGTGTTGGTTCAGCTTTTCCCTTCTTTGCGACCGGAGTGCACGGAGCTGAATCAGGAAGAGGGATAACTCCTCCATCGTAATTAGTGTAGGAATGCATATCACCTGCTTTAACAACTTCCATAATATCCTCTGTCAAATCTCTGTTTTCTGTTGTAAATGAAAGCATCTTTTTACCTTGGTCTCTTAGTCTTTTTTCTGTCATCTTTTTGGTTTTTGCAATTATAGTCTGATAAACTTTGGGCAACAGATCAAGTCAACAAAGAGTCCGAAATCTTTATCTCAGTGAAAACCAACAACGAAAAAGAGATATGTTTGCACTAATTAATTGTAACGTTAAAGGTTAGAAAACCATTTAGCATCTCTTAGCCTCGAATATCGACAACTGCAATCTTGCACGCCCCCCCAGAATCCCAAACTGCTGTGTGTCTTGTCCTCGCTATTAGTGACGTCATTAGAGCTCCACTACTTCTAATGACCTGCTGTGACAGTGAGCTCTAATACACATCACACTGCCACCTACAGGTCATTTATGATTCTGCAACATTCATAGAGTCACTCCGGTCAACTTCCGGTTCTCAACTCAGACCCAGTTTACTGTCAAATACCGCGTACTAACTGCTCTCTCTATGGAGCTCTATGTAATAAGTGTAGTTTAAACACTCATCAATCAAATACAATTATCAACTGTATGTGAATAAAAGACAGTTTGGACTTTAAAAACCTCTATGTATTATGTAACAGACATGTCTACTGAAGTTAGCATGCTAAGCTAGCCCCGGTCCGTCCTCAGAGAGCATGGAGTCCCGCTGACCTTCACTCGCTTTATACACAGTTTACAGCCGTTTTTATCTTATTTATGACTGTAATATCGCTCTTCTCTCAGGAACAACAGAAAAGTTGTGAAGACGCCATGATAATTTATCCGCACTTTCCCTCTGTAATGTGCGCATGCCACAGTAAGTGTGGCGTGTGTGTGTGTGTGTGTGTGTGGGGGAGAGAGAAAGAGAGAGAGAGAGAGAGAGAGAGAGAGAGAGAGAGAGAGAGAGAGAGACAGGGGTGACGTCACAGAAAGAGGGCGGAGCATCTCTCTGTGACGTCACAGCAGGGCAACCTGTATGTAAGTCAGAATGCGTCTCTGTTTCTCATTTCCGAGGTTTGTGCGGTTGAGTAAAGACACGTAAACATGGGGCTCTTCAGAAGGTTTAGAGAAATTTTTCAAACCAGAAGAAAGAAGAAAACTAAGCAGATTGCTGAAATGAAGGGGAAGCTGGAACACATGGAGAAAGTAGAAAAAGATTTGGATGCATTTTCTAATCCAAGGATAGAGAAGATAACAGAAGAGAAAGAAGAGAAAGCCATTCTGCTACAGACGGTGCAAAAGCTGGAGGCTACTTTGGCTTCTGAGCGAAAGCAGCAGGAACAGAATATAACTGAGAGAAGCCAGAGCTGGACGAGAGAACAAAAACAACTGGAGGAACGTGTTGCTCAGCTTGAGGTCACTTTGGAACGGACGACCAAGAAGCTCCAGTCTTTTCTGGAAATCCATGAGGCACTGGAGAAAACTGTAGAATGTAAGAGAGAGAGCTGGGCGAGAGAACAAAAACAACTGGAGGAACATGTTGCTCAGCTTGAGGTCACTTTGGAACAGACCACCAAGAAGCTCCAGTCTTCCCTGGAAATCCATGAGGAACTGGAGAAAACTGTAGAATGTGAGAGAGAGAGCTGGACGAGAGAACAAAAGAAAGTGGAGAAACATGTTGCTCAGCTCGAGGTCAATTTGAAACAGACGACCATGGAGCTCCAGTCTTTCCTGAAAATCAATGAGGAACTGAAGAAAACTGTAGAATGTGAGAGAGAGAGCTGGACGAGAGAACAAAAGAATATGGGGCAACATGTTGCTCAGCTTGAGGTCACTTTGGAACAGACCACCATGGAGCTCCAGGATACTCAGAATCACTGTGAGAAAGTAAAAAATAGTGCAGAGCAGGAGAGCGATCATTTGATCAGCGACAAAGAGCAACTGGAAGAACGTGTTGCTAGTTGGATGCCACTGTGCTCTGTGCCGAAGAAAAGAAGACTTCAGAGAATAAAACAGATCATTATATGAGGGTCAATGAGCGATGGGAGAAAATTGTTGCTCAGCTGAGACAAGAAAACATTCAAAAGAAAACGAGAAATAGAAAAAAAAAGAAGACAAGAGAAACAGAGAGTCTGAACATTCCTTTTTCCTCTTTCTGTTTCTCTTATGGCTATTTATGATAGTTTTACACTTATAGTCAATAGTATAAAGCTGAGTGTAAAGCTATTGTATCTTGTAGATCGTCTCGTCTTTTGATCATTTTTTATTTCTGTCTTGTCAAAAATACTGATTTGAATCTTTTACTACAGCGAGTCACAATAAACACTATTAACAACCATTATTTTTGTCTTCCTTACAAACGCCGTATGACCTCCTC
Organism: Silurus aristotelis; assembly: GCF_946808225.1. Taxonomy (NCBI): domain Eukaryota; kingdom Metazoa; phylum Chordata; class Actinopteri; order Siluriformes; family Siluridae; genus Silurus; species Silurus aristotelis. The sequence continues at coordinate 40,706,160 of NC_139574.1, forward strand.
ATGGATTCTTCCACTTAGTTTATATCTCTCTTGTGGGGCAGGGGGCTGTGGCTCGGGGTCATAATGCTGAGGGTGAGGGAGGTCAGGAGGAAGAGGGAAACTGGTCCTCAGTGCCACATTGTGCAAAACACCACACACCCTGATAATCTTACACACTTTTTCCGGGTGGTATAGAAATCTTCCAGCTGAGACATCCAGAGCTCCACATCTGCATTTAAGGAGGTGAGGAGCATCTGAGGGGTGAAGCCTCTGTCACCTGTCATATTATAGACTACATCAGGACAATGTTTACAATTTCTACATGTTTTTAAACTCAACAAGAAGCCAGTCATCACGTCCTGCAGCTGCCTGTAGTCTGTTCCCTACACTGCTATGTGTCAGGATAAAGGAATCATGTGCTGAAGCAGGTCAGTGTGCCGCAGTGAAGGGAAACCTGATGTATTGACTACCCACCTTAATAATAACATCCAAAATGACAGGCATTATGACACTCAGGGGCAGATACCAGACCTATAGCATGAGATTTAATAGAATTATATTATATTTAAATATGGTCTTTGTGAAAAAAGTTGATTATATATAATATTTATATAAAGTCTTTCCATGTCTGCCATTTCCCACTAGAAACAACCTGTTGTCTTTAACCCCAGAGTGGTGAGGACCTGTATTTGGACGGGGATGGCATGGTTCTGGCGTGTTTCCCTCTGTAGTACTGGACCCAATTCAGCACATAGATCCAGGAGCACAGCTGTAGGAATCTAAATCAGCTTATTAGCCAGTCATCATCCAGGCCAAGAAATCATCATGGTCCCTGGAGACTCTTTTTCTCCTTAATCTTCTATTGGCACCGCAGCATTTATGATTTATTCCAGCTCATTATGGAAAGATAAAATAAACTGATATTTGGTCCTGTGCCATGAACATAAAATCAATAATAGCTACAGAAAAGCTCCTGCTACCCTCTGTAGCGGGTATTTAAATCCCTTTTAAAATGCTTTCAGTGATTCTACATTCTGTTTCTATGAAGTGTTTTCACAGTTTGCATGTTAATTGGCTGTATGGTGCATTAAAGTGCATGTGAAATATGTGAATTTATGAACCACATCTGGCTGGAAAAGACAAGTGTCCAAATACTTTTGACCACACACTGTGTATCAGCTGAAAAGCAGCAGCTTTGGATCAGTCGCGTTTCCACTGGGATTCAACTCTGAAATATTACTTTTGATTTTTATTATATGAGATATTTTATATTATATATTTGATATTATTTGTTTGGACTTTTCTTTCCTCAGCATCACTTGGATTTTCCTCCTGTAGCTCCGAGAGACGGCGTGTACCAGGTGGAGGATGAAGACCCCCTGCCGGGATGAAGCGAACTGTATGACCCCTGGAACGGTGAGTTTCTGAGCTTTATGAATTTTATTCTCTTTAAAACACAGAATTTATAATTTATTATTATAATTATTATTATTGAGAAACAAATCACCCATAAAATCCCCAAACAGGTGGAAAGGTGATCAGGACCATCGGTACCGGAGTGAAGAGGGGAAAAGCGATGTTCCTCATTTTGTGTTCCCTCCTGATCATTAGCATAAAGATCACAGACTTGCAGGGAAAAGTGGATACATTTGTCTAAAATAAATAAAGAATGATAATAAAGAGTGATAATATTTCCATAAATGTTGCAGTGAGCAGAAATGGACCTTTCGGCTAATGGTGTAGGAGACATCATCATTAGCCTCATGCTAGCCGGGTTTGCTAGCGCTGCTTTTGTGTTTATTTTATTAGAAACATCTACTTTTTGACTAAAAGATGAATAAAACTATATTTAATAAGATAACATAAGTTACATTAGTACATAATTTTACTTATAGTTCACTAAAAATCTGTGTAGTGTATGACTGAGTTGTTCCTCTGTGTGCTTCAGTAACTGCTGTTAAACTGAGAGGAAAGAAAAATGGGTTCAGTTCAGCAGAAATGAACTGATAAACAGTGTTAGGAAAAGACAAAGTGTTCAAATATTTACTCAAATATAAATTGTGATAACTTGTTAAAATGTTTTTAATGGTTTAATAGAGGATTTATTCAGGTTTAAACACACAAGCTGGTGGTGAAGGTAATATTGATTATAGATTCCTTTTACGAGACGCGTCTCACTGTGTGTTTGTCTCTTCAGACACAGGAAGATGGAGACAGGACATGGCATCAGTCTCCTCCAAGCAGCTCGTCCCCTGTGAGGACTCAGTCTCCTTCAAGCAGCTCGTCTCCTGTGAGGACTCAGTCTCCTCCAAAAAAAAAAAAGTCACATCTCTTAAAGTCTCATCTCACTCGTTCCTGTTCAGTATCTCCCTCAGGACTGGGGATATCAAAGATTCCTGTAGATGATGTGTTGTGTATACAGTAGAACATCAGCTGTAGGAGAACCAGATAATAATTGACCAAACAAGGATTTGAATATTAAGATTTAGCAGAAAGAAGGAAGTTGTTTTTGCTGTAAACTGATCAAATCTCACACTAGGGCACTTTGTATTTGTGGAAGTGGTGTTATGAATCTCACGTGTAAACATTTGAATTGTTTTTATGCCTCGTTAGTCTTAAAACTAACATTTATAGAACTGACTAATAGAAACCGTTTTTTTTTTCATGGATCACCTCAAATCAGTGTTACATTCATTATGTGTGTATAATGATGGCATGTCAGATATAAGGGTGATGGAGAAAAAGTCAAATGAAGTTTGTCACTTTTTTATTTCTTGTCATTATTTGTTGTCCTCCCCATGTGCTGCTGTACACAGGTGAACAGAGACGTCCATTCCACACCAAGCTTTTTACAGAAATCACCAAATCTTGATTTTAATACTGCTGAGATGATTTTATAGGAGTTTAGTTTCTTATTTTAATACCAATATAAAAATCCCATACATATTATGGTGTAGTCGTGGACCAGTTGAGAAAACACTAAGTGCTTGTAAAAAGACTGGCAGCAGATCAAAATCAATCACATCTTTCATTAATGTTTTTTCTTTTTTAAATACAGTTTTGGACTTGAATGTATTCAATAAAAAATATGTATTACAGTTAATTTACCTTGTGATTAATTTACCAGAATATTTTATTCTCATGATAATTTCTTACTTACAAACGTCTTGATAAGTAGATGATTATAATTGAAAGATAAACAGAGACTATAAATACTACCATGTGTTTAAGAAAAACATCTGTTTGTGTTCAGAGTTCAGAGAAGGTAAGTATAATGAATAATCTAAGGGAAATTTAAATAAGTATTTGTTAAAAGTGCAGTGTTGTCAGGAAACAGAAGGAAGCGAGGCCAGGTAGCATGAATGAATGATTTATTTTCTAATAGCTCATAACACACATCTGACACGCGCTAATCACGTGTTCTCTCATTCTCTATTTTCAATGCACTTCTACTCCCCCTAATGGTCACTTTAAGTATAACAACAACAGGTCCCCACATGCAGTACTAACTAATTACACCTCAAATTAAACCCCATCATTTTTTAATCAAAATCACATTCCAAACTGCAAAAACGTGTTTTCTATTAAATAATATAATTCTAAATATTTTAATACCCTACTGTGTCTAAACAAAGGAGCGCTATAGGAACTCGTTTAGGGTTTACAATCACACACCACTTCGCTTGTCTTTACACCACCCGTTTTCAGCTTCCGTGTCTGCATTTGAATCATTGAAGCCCCGCCTCTTTTGTGACGTCGGTATCTCTGATAGCGCCCTCAACTCCCTTTTATTGTCATGACAACTTTGTTGTGCTGCAGTTCAACACAAACATTTACTGACCACAGCAATGAAGCGCAAACAAACAGCTGAAATGTTTTTAATTGTTTTTAGTGATAAGCGTCAATGTTTTGAACAGTCCGCTCTCCAAGACACCAAAAAAGATTTTTCAGACAGAAAGAGCGACTTTCAGAAGAAAGAAGGAGAAATAATGACAGATAATAAGACGGGTAACAGCTTTTATTTTGTAGATAAATTTAACATTGCCAAGTGCAGAGATAAAAAAGGCAACATCAAAAGACCAATGAATGCCTACATGGTTTGGGCGAGGAAACAGAGGCCCATCTTTTCCAAGGCCAATCCAAATAGCAGCTCTGCAGAGATCAGCATGCAGCTTGGGATCCAGTGGAACAAACTGAGTGAAGAACAGAAGAAACCCTACTACACTGAATCATGGAGGCTTAAACAGGAACACGAACAGTTGTTTCCTGGTAGGTGAACTTTCTTTATAGACAAATGGCAAAATAACAAAACAAACACATCAAATCTGACACTTTTATTGTTTTTATGTTGCTTCTTACTCTTTAAATTCTTCTTTTCTATCATGTAGATTGGGTTTATAAACCGCTTCCAAAGAAGGGAAGGAGAAAAAGCAGTTTGCAGAGTAGTGACTCACAGAGGAGACCTGATCATCAACCAAACCACCACATAGTCATGAACATGCCAGAAGAAGTACCAGTCCATGACCTCGTGCCTGAAGTTAGTGATCAGTTCCCCGGCCTTAGCCACCAAGAACTGCTGTCTCCTAAAGACTTCTGCTTTGATCCTCCTCTTTTCCCTTCTGTTTCTGTGTCGACTTTCTGCCAGACCAAGTGAGTTAGTAAACTGCATTGGAACAGTTTCAGAAGAATGACATGCAAATGAAGTTTTACTCTGCATCTTAAATAATCGCCATAATCGCCACTCATTTACTTTAATATGCAGCTAAAATTGTGCACTTCTGTTTACAGCACCTGCTATGGGTCTGAGTGTACAAGCAGTGAGGTTCAGCTCGAGGACGAGGAGGAAATCACTTTGCTGAACAACGACATCTTTTCCATGTCAAATGAGGAATATGGCTTTTTTAACCAGTCTGGAGCCCAGATTCATACTGAAGACCCCCACAACAGCACAGAGATCCTGGATTCTGTACCAGCCTTTGACGTCGACAGCTTCGAGGATCTGTTGAAGAAACTTGAAGAAATGGAAAATGATTCAGGAATAGAGGAAGATGGTGAAATACGAACATTTCATGTACTTTAGTGTGCATGTTGTTTCACCACCTTCATTTTATATTGAATTCCAATTTAATGTTTTATTCAAATAAAGATTTTAAATTCCAATCATGTCTAATGTCTCTTCATCACAGAGAGCATTCAATCACTTCATTTTCTTTCCTGAAGTCCACTTTAGTAAATTCAGTGATGTTTGATGTTCCTTAACCCTCTGGAGTCTGAATTGCCGCCGGCGCCCAATCGTGCTTTTTTTCAGATGCCAGCAAAAAGAGCTTAAACTGCTCGGTCCTATTTTATCAAAAATGTCAAAGTAATACATAATTTAAATCTGTAAAGGGTCTTCTTTCATTTGTGTATGCTCACTACGTAAACAAAACGTTGTATTTTTAAAAAAAATAAATAAAATAGTCAGGGTGCGCCATCTGTCGCCTTTGGTTTATTTTTTTTTATATCTATTTTTTTTTATTGAATACAAAAGTATATAAACAACAAAAGCAAATATACACTTACAATGTAGATAAATATTACAGGCTCAACACAGTATAACTAATAAATTGTTTAGAAAAAAAAAGAAAATAAATAGATAGAAATCTGAAATTATAATTTACATGAACTTAAATAGTGAGTAAAAGAAAATAAAAAAAATAAAAATAAATTAATAAATAAAATTAAATAAAGATAAATATTAGGGGCAGTATTACAATAAATTAAATGATGTCAATAAATAAAGCAGCTTCACAGCACTCTGCACTTTCATCTTATTGAGGGCCTTGGAAAAACATTTTAAGTCATTTTTTAGAATATAATAAGTAGTGTGTGTGTGGGGGGGGAAATAAAGAATCTACATTTATGAATGAAATATTTTGCTAATATTACAATGTTATTAAGCAAAAAAGAATTAACACAAAAATCTGTAGGTTCTCCAAATATGATGTAAAGAAAAAACAAAACTATCAACAACCACCTTTTTTTCTATCAACCAGACCTGAATTGATATCCAGAAGAGTTTGGAGAAATTGCAGAAGAGAAAGATCTGATCCGTGTCTTCAGAATGGCTTTCACAAAAGGAACAGGGGACAATTTCTATATTAAATTTCTGATTTGGGAATTTGTAAGAAGGATAAATCTCATTTAAAATTTGAAGTGTATTTCTTTAGCTTTGTGAGGAACCGGAAATTGAAATAAGCTGTTGTAAGATAAATCACAGTTTCCTTCTGTTAGATTTTTATCATGCCCAAAACGAAATGACTGGAGAAGTTTTCCAAACGACCTGCGAGACCCGTAATGCCTTTTCTGATCAGGGAAGAATCACACCGCACAAAGAATGTGGCAAAATGTTTCTCTTCGTTTATTGCAGGTGGCAGACACGTTTTTATACACACAGGATGATACAGTCCACACACACACACACATTGGGTAGAAAGCTGTTTAGACAAGAGGATATACCAGTCAGAGATTTATGAGCCCAGATAAGACTCTCTGTTTACCTTAAAGACTAACATCGTAAATATCCTATAGACACTGAACGAACAAGGAATGTGTGTGAAACAGTTTTAACACTAACAATGGCCACTTTAAATCATTTATGATTTAGCATCACACACCAAAACATAGGATGTTCATCCTGGGAACAGAACCTTTGACATAAACTTCAAATTAAGAGATAAAGAAAAACAACAACATACAGATTCCATTTCATTCATTCCCAACATGCAAATAATCCTTCATCATCACCACCCCAATCGAGGCCTTTATGGCCTGTCTTACCATCGTCATTAAACATGGCAACATACATAGTACAATTCCAACAATCAAAACAAGAATCATTCCTAAAACAAAATAGTGTTCAACACTCGTAAACAAATTCTTAATCTTTTCAAAAAAACTTTGTTCAGCAGTTGTTTCACGTTCTCCAAGACGTCGAGAGGCTTCAGTGATGTTTTTCAGTGCTTGTTCGATGATATGACCATCAGCATCATTATCAGGTATATAGGTACAACAGGTAGAACCTACAACAGCACATACTCCACCTTGTATAGCAGTGTGATTAGCTAGTCTCCACCACATGTTAGTTGCATATGCATGAGGTGGATCCGGATGCTCTAGCCAAGTCTCTTCTCCTTGCAGACGTGGGGCTCCCTGAATAAAGTATTCAAAGGGTTTTAACAACATTAGGAGTGTAATTACAACTATGCACATATTGTTATAGAATTTAGACCTAGAGCGGGTATCAGGGTAAGCTAGGGAAAGGCCGGCCCATTAGAATTTCAAAAGGTGACAGTTTAGTAGTCGAAGATGGAGTCATTCTCATTTCTGTGATAACTGCCGGGAGAACAACAGTCCAATTTCGGCCTGTTTCAATGCAGGCTTTATTAACACGCTCCTTAATGGTTCTGTTCGTTCTCTCTACCACTCCAGCTGACTGTGGGTGATAGGGAATATATAAATGCCAGTCAATTGCTAAGCTTTTAGCTAAAAGCTGTGTTACCTTCTAAGCAAAAGGTGTGCGTTATCACTATCAATCACACTAGGAATACCAAACCTAGAGATGATCTCTTTCGTTAATATTTTGACAACTGTTTTAGCGATCTCTGTCGCACATGCAAATGCTTCTGGCCACTTACTGAATCTGTCAACTATAACCAACAGGTATCTCAAATTTCCTACAGGTGGCATATGTATAAAATCTATCTGTAGGTGTTGGAAAGGGGCTTCAGGAAAAGTAAGCGCAGTATGTTGTACAGGTCGATGTACGTTAGTTTTGGCACAAGTCAAACATGAATCCAACACTAGCTTGGTTGTTTTAGCTACATCAGCAATACAGTATAATGCATTTATAGCCTGTATGACTTTAGCTATGCTAATGTGTGACATCACATGGTAATGCTTCACCAACACTATTAAAGCTAGTTTAGGCAGAGCAATTTTACCATCTACATCTCTAATGATACCAGCAGAATCTGATTTACATTGTTTGGAAGCCCAATACTTGATGTCCTCCTCAGTAGGCTGACTCTGAAGTATTTTTAGGTCAATGTCTGGTATATTGGAGATATGTGACATCATCGAGATCTAAGGATTTGTATGTACTGTGTCCAAATCTACTGGTTGTTTAGCTGCTTCCTTAGCTACTTTATCCGCTAATGTGTTTCCCTGAATTTCCTCTGAATCACCTACGGCATGTCCTTTAACCTTCACTATGGCCACTTTGGCAGGGAGTTGAACAGCTTTTAAAAGGTCGCCTATGAGATTAAAATGTGCTATGGGCTTTCCATCAGCTGTTTTAAAGTCTCTTTGCTTCCATGTTTCGGCAAAATAATGCACAACACCATAAGCATACTTAGAATCAGTGTATATAGTCACTACTTTACCTTCAGACAACTGACATGCTCTTTTAAGTGCGACCAATTCTGCAGCTTGTGCTGATGTGTATGGTAATGATTTAGCTTCAACTGTTACATCAGGTAATCTTACAACCGCATATCCACATAATTACACACCATCAGAGGGTTTTGAGCATGAACCATCTACATATAAGCAATCCCCCTCTTCCATACCTAAAAGATCGGGCCTACAAGAGGTCTCTCGTTCAATGTGTTCAAGGCAATCATGTGCCTCGCCAAAACCATCTACGTCAATATCGTCTAGCAGATCACGCAGAGCTACTACAGCTGAATGCGGCTGAGAAGAAGGCTTAATAGTTAAGTTTTCCGTTGCCAAGAGTTTAGTTTCATAACCAGATCCACGTTGTGCTGTCATATGCTGTTTGTCGAGGTTGTATAAATTAGCTGTTACCTGATTCGAGGTGTACAGTATCAAAGGATGTGACAGCACCGTTTTCTCAGCATCCCGGACCATCAGAGCTGCAGCAGCCACTGCACGCAAGCACGAAGGCAACCCTTGTGCTATATTGTCTAAAGATTTGGAAAGATATGCAACAGGGCGATATCTGTCACCGTGTTCCTGGGCTAGGATCCCCGCAGCCGTACCACCACGTTCGTGCACATAGAGGTGAAAAGGCTTAGCATAATTCGGAAGACCTAGAGCTGGTGCAGACTGTATAGCCTTCTTGAGGGCAGCGAAACTGTCAGTCATTTCATGAGTCCACAGAATGAGATGTGATGGAGGAGCTTTGTGATCAATAGCACTACGCAAAACCTTATCATGCTGTGCGCAGTCAGGGATCCATGCTCGGCAGTAGTTTACCAGTCCCAAGAAGCTCTGCATCTGTTTCACAGTCAGAGGTCTTGAAAACCTAGTCACGAGCTGTACTCGGCCCTGCGATATCTTACGTTGGCCTTCTGAAATCACATGGCTCAGATATGAGACCTTTCTCTTAACCCACTGTAGTTTCTGGTGTGAAGCCTTAAATCCAGCCTGAGCCAGGACATTGCAGACAATCACTAATGCTTTGTGGCAGTCCTGCTCAGTCAGTCCTGTGACAAGGATGTCATCTGCGTATTGAAGAATGCAGGTTGTTTCCGGCAGGTGTATATCAGCCAAAGTTCTGTGCACTACAGCGGAGAATACGGCTGGCGAGTCAACAAAGCCCTGAGGAAGATGTGTCCAGGTGAATTGACGTCCCCTATAGGTAAAAGCGAAAAGCGGCTGCGTCTCTGAGGCCAAAGGGACACTGAAAAAAGCAGAACAAAGATCAATCACAGTAAAAAATCTGTGAGTCGCTGGTATAGAGTTAACAATGGTAGCTACATCAGGCACCAAAGGAGCTAACAGAATAACTAATTTATTAATCTCACGTAAATCTTGCGTTAGCCTCCAGCATTTTTTATCTGCCTTTAAGACAGGATTAATCGGTGTGTTATACGGTGAATGTGTCTCGATCAAAACACCTTGTGACAGTAAATTGTCAATAACTGGAGCAATGCCAACATTCTTCTCTTCCGACAATGGATATTGTTTAACAAAAATCGGATGGTGTGTTTTCATGAGTGCATGATACGGTTTTACCTGGATGAAACCTGCCTCATCTTTGTGAGAGGCCCATAATTTAGGGTTAACTTCATCTAAATTTGGTTCATCAGGCACGACTTCTGTACTACCCTGAAAGAAATCTTCCGGATGTGGCTGTGGCTCAGTTGAGAGCATGAGGACAGAAGGAAAAGACAGTGAGACATTGGTTTCAAAAAACAGAATTTCCATTCCCATTTTATGCATCATCTCTTCCTAAAAGGTTTAAAGGCGAGTTCGGAATTATTGTAAAGCTATGATAAAAATTTGTACCAGTTGGTGTCACCACAGGCAAAAGGTGAGTTATAGGACATGAAATTGGAACCCCATCTATTCCCACGGAGCGGATACTTTTTCCTGAAATGGGACCAGAATATTCACCCCTAGCAATTGAAGAACATGTAGCGCCAGTATCAACAAGAAAACAATAGCCTTTATTGTCTATGCCTATGGGACATTTTTCTGCCAGGAGCCTCCAGGAAACATCTGCAGCACCATCACCAGCACACTGAAGGCTCTTCTGAAAGACAAAAGTCTGACTTTCCAAAAGAGCAGTTGGTATGGTGATGATCCATAACATCATCTCTTCATCTTCTTCCTCTTAATCTCTTCATCTTTTTCCTTCTTCTCCTGATCCCCTGGTGTTGGACAGAAATCCCTCTGTAACCTATAACATAAAGCTGTTCAAACACTATGTGCTCTGTATTTATCTCTATGTGAGGCTCATGACTGGTAGGAGACGAGCTGTTTGGAGGAGAATGAGTCCTCACAGGGGACGAGCTGCTTGGCGGAGACCGAGTCCTCACAGGAGATGAGCTGCTTGGAGGAGACCGAGTCCTTACAGGGGACGAGCTGCTTGGAGGAGACCGAGTCCTCACAGGGGACGAGCTGCTTGGAGGAGACTGTTTAATAATAATTTGAATAATATCAAATATATAATATAAAATATTTCATATAATAAAAATCAAAAGTGATCTTTCATAGTTGAATCCCAGTGGAAACGCGACTGATCCGAAGCTGCTGCTTTTCAGCTGATACACACTATGTGGTCAAAAGTATTTGGACACTTGTCTTTTCCAGCCAGATGTGCTTCATAAATTCACATGCACTTAAATGCACCATACAGCCAATTAACATGCAAACTGTGAAAACACTTCATAGAAACAGAATGTAGAATCACTGAAAGCATTTTAAATGGGATTTAAATACCCGCTACAGAGGGTAGCAGGAGCTTTTCTGTAGCTATTATTGCTTTTATGTTCATGGCACAGGACCAAATATCAGTTTAATTTATCTTTCCATAATGAGCTGGAATAAATCATAAATGCTGTGGTGCCAATGGAAGATTAAGGAGAGAAAGAGTCTCCAGGGACAATGATGATTTCTTGGCCTGGATGATGACTGGTTAATAAGCTGATTTAGATTCCTACAGCTGTGCTCCTGGATCTATGTGCTGAATTGGGTCCAGTACTACAGAGGGAAACACACCAGAACCATGCCATCCCCGTCCAAATACAGGTCCTCACCACTCTGGGGTTAATGACAACAGGTTGTTTTAGTGGGAAATGGCAGACAGGGAAAGACTTTATATAAATATTATATATAATCAACTTTTTCACAAAGAACTTCTTTAGATATAATATAATTCTATTAAATCTCATGCTATAGGTCTGGTATCTGCCCCTGAGTGTCATAATGCCTGTCATTTTGGATGTTATTATTAAGGTGGGTAGTCGATACATCAGGTTTCCCTTCACTGTGGCACACTGACCTGCTTCAGCACATGATTCCTTTATCCTGACACATAGCAGTGTAGGGAACAGACTACAGGCAGCTGCAGGACGTGATGACTGGCTTCTTGGTTACTTTAACAACATGTAGAAATTGTAAACATTGTCCTGATGTAGTCTATAATATGACAGGTGACAGAGGCTTCACCCCTCAGATGCTCCTCACCTCCTTAAATGCAGATGTGGAGCTCCGGATGTCTCAGCTGGAAGATTTCTATACCACCCGGAAAAGGTGTGTAAGATTATCAGGGTGTGTGGTGTTTTGCACAATGTGGCACTGAGGACCAGTTTCCCTCTCCCTCCTGACCTCCCTCCCCCTCAGCATTATGACCCCGAGCCACAGCCCCCTGCCCCACAAGAGGAATATAAACTTAGTGGAAGAATCCATGAGGAGGTCATACGGCGTTTGTAAGTAAGACAAAAATCATGGTTGTTAATAGTTTTTATTGTGACTCGTTGTAGTAAAAGATTACAATCAAGATTAAAAAAAAAAGATAAAAAAAAGATTTGACTAGACAGAAATAAAAAATAATCAAAAGCCGAGACGATTTACAGGATACAATAGCTTTACACTCAGCTTTATACTATTGACTATAAGTGTAAAACTATCATAAATAGCCATAGGAGAAACAGAAAGAGGAAAAAGGCATGTTCAGACTCTCTGTTTCTCTTGTCGGCTTCTTCTTTTTCTATTTCTCGTTTGCTTTTGAATGTTTTCTTGTCTCAGCTGAGCAACATTTTCCTCCCATCGCTCTCGGACCTTCATATAATGATCTGTTTTATTCTCTGAAGTCTTCTTTTCTTCCTCACAGAGATTCTGGGTATCCTGGAGCCCCCTGTTGGTCTGAAGCTGTAAGTTGTTCCTCTCCTCTATGTCAAGTTTAGTTTTCTCTCTTTCGTCCTCTTGTTTTTCTTTAAAATCCAACGTGGGCTCAAACTGAGCAACACATTCCTCCAGTCGCTCTTTCTCTCTGATCAAATGATCTCTCTCCTGCTCTGCACTATTTTTTACTTTCTCACAGTGATTCTGAGTATCCTGGAGCTCAATGGTGGTCTGTTCCAAAGTGGCCTCAAGCTGAGCAACATGTTCCTCCAGTCGTTTTTGTTCTCTCGTCCAGCTCTCTTTCTCACATTCTAAGGTTTTCTCCAATTCCTCATGGATTTTCAGGGAAGACTGAAGCTCCATTGTGGTCTGTTCTAAAGTGACCTGAAGCTGAGCAACATGTTCCTCCACTTTCATTTGGTCTCTCGTCCAGCTCTCTCTCTCACATTCTAAAGTTTTCTCCAGTTCCTCATGGATTTCCAGGGAAAATTGGAGCTTCTTGGTCGTCTGTTTTAAAGTGACCTCAAGCTGAGCAACATGTTCCTCCACTTTCGTTTGTTCTCTCGTCCAGCTCTCTCTCTCACATTCTAAAGTTTTCTTCAGTTCCTCATGGATTTCCAGGAAAAATTTGAGCTTCTTGGTCGTCTGTTCCAAAGTGACCTCAAGCTGAGCAATATGTTCCTCCACTTTCGTTTGGTCTCTGTTCCAGCTCTCTCTCTCACATTTTACAGTTTTCTCCAGTTCCTCATTGATTTCCAAGGAAGACTGGAGGTCCATGGTGGTCTGATCCAAAATCAACTCAAGCTGAGCAACACGTTCCTCCAGTTGTTTTTGTTCTCTCGCCCAGCTCTGGCTTCTCTCAGTTATATCCTGTTCCTGCTGCTTTCGCTCAGAAGCCAAAGTAGCCTCCAGCTTTTGCACCGTCTGTAGCAGAACGGCCTTCTCTTCTTTCTCTTCTGTTATCTTCTCTATCATTAGAAGAGAAAATGCATCCAAGTCTTTTACTACTTTCTCCATGAGTTCCAGCTTCTCCTTTATTTCAGCAATCTGCTTAGTTTTCTTTGTTCTTCTGGTTTGAAAAAACTTTCTCAACCTTCTGAAGAGCTCCATGTTTATGCCTCTTTACTCACAAGCAAAAACCTCGGAAATGAGAGAAACAGAGACGCGTTACCAATTATAGACGTTGCCTTACTGTGACGTCACAGGGAGATGCCCCGCCCTCCGTCTGTGACGTAACCCGGTCTCTCTTAACCTGACACTATGCGCATGCGCACATTACAGAGGTAAAGAGCGGATAAAATATCGTCTTTACAGCTTTTCTGTTGTTCCTGAGAGAAGAGCGTTATTACAGTAATTAATAAGATAAAAACGGCTGTAAACTGTGTATAAAGCGAGTGAATCCGAGTTGAGAACCGGAAGTTGACCGGAGTGACTCTATGAATGTTGCAGAATCATAAATGACCAGTAGGTGGCAGTGTGATGTGTATTAGAGCTCACTGTCACAGCAGGTAATTAGAAGTAGTGGAGCTCTAATGACGTCATTAATAGCGAGGACAAGACACACAGCAGTTTGGGATTCTTTTATTGACTTTATTGATTAATTGATTTGGAGTATGATTGTGTTTCTGATCAAAGTAAGTTCATGTGTATGGAGTAAAAACAACCTGTACATTTCTCACTTCCAGACAGTATTATGAGATGTTCATCTGCTGGAAGTTCATGTTTAATGCTGCATGTTTTATAGGATTTATGAGCTGGAAGAAATGTCCAAACACCTCAATTCAACACTGAGTGATTTTTGTAGTTTGGTAGACTAAAATTAAATACAATAAAAAAGTTATTAACTGAAACTAATCTGAAATAAAACTTAAAAATATAAAGAATCAAAATAAAAACCATCAGTACATTTAAAATTATAACAATATATAACAAGAATAATAATATTATTAGTTAAATGCAGTGCAGTATTACAGCCGAAATATTTTAATTTTAACTAACTTTAAATACACATTTATAAATATTAAGGTTTTTACTGTGTAATAGATTAAAAACTAAACAGACACTTATATTAAATACCAACATAAAGTCATAATTTACTGCAATGAAATTGAAAACATCAAAATACAACAAAAATAAATAAAAATGACTATTAATATGTTTAAAACTAGAATAAATCTGGTTCAGACAGTTAAATACAGTGCAGTATTACAGCCTTATTTCATGTTCATTTTATAAAAGCAGTTTGTGATTATAATAATTATACATATATATATACAGTGAGGAAAATAAGTATTTGAACACTCTGCTATTTTGCAAGTTCTCCCACTTAGAAATCATGGAGGGGTCTGAAATTGTCATCGTAGGTGCATGTCCACTGTAAGAGACATAATCTAAAAAAAAAAATCCAGAAATCACAATATATGATTTTTTAACTATTTATTTGTATGATACAGCTGCAAATAAGTATTTGAACACCTGAGAAAGTCAATGTTAATATTTGGTACAGGAGCCTTTGTTTGCAATTACAGAGGTCAAACGTTTCCTGTAGTTTTTCACCAGGTTTGCACACACTGCAGGAGGGATTTTGGCCCACTCCTCCACACAGATCTTCTCTAGATCAGTCAGGTTTCTGGCCTGTCGCTGAGAAACACAGAGTTTGAGCTCCCTCCAAAGATTCTCTATTGGGTTTAGGTCTGGAGACTGGCTAGGCCACGCCAGAACCTTGATATGATTCTTAAAGAGACACTCCTTGGTTATCCTGGCTGTGTGCTTCGGGTCATTGTCATGTTGGAAGACCCAGCCTTGACCCATCTTCAATGCTCTAACTGAGGGAAGGAGGTTGTTCCCCAAAATCTCGCAATACATGGCCCCGGTCATCCTCTCCTTAATACAGTGCAGTCGCCCTGTCCCATGTGCAGAAAAACACCCCCAAAGCATGATGCTACCACCCCCATGCTTCACAGTAGGGATGGTGTTCTTGGGATGGTACTCATCATTCTTCTTCCTCCAAACATGTTTAGTGGAATTATGACCCAAAAGTTCTATTTTGGTCTCATCTGACCACATGACTTTCTCCCATGACTCCTCTGGATCATCCAAATGGTCATTGGCAAACTTAAGACGTGCCTGGGCATGTGCTGGTTTAAGCGGGGGAACCTTTCGTGCCATGCATGATTTCAAACCATGACGTCTTAGTGTATTACCAACAGTAACCTTGAAAACGGTGGTCCAGAAAATAGAAACATACACAAGAATGTTATTAACTACTTGCACGATCCATGTGGAACAAAGTTCAAAATTCTTGTGCATATAATAATAATAAATATTGTGAATGTAAACAAACATTTAGCAGTAGTTTGAAAAAAAAATTGCTTTTTTACAAAAAATTGCTGTGTTTATTGTGTGTGTGTGTGTGTGTGTGTGTGTGTGTGTGTGTGTGTGTGTGTGTGTGTGTGTGTGTGTGTGTGTATCAGGTCAGTCTCTGAGCATAAGCACTGAATCACTTGGAATTTACTCGGTCAATAATAAAAACTCTTTGCTATAGTTGTGAGGTGAAAAAAATCCAATGTTATTTAAACTTCTCTTTAAATAACAAGTTACAGTTCAGTGGTCAGGGTCATACAGAGGTTTTCCAAGACGGGTTCCACTCAGAACAGACCTCACAAGGGTCCATCAAAGAAGTCGAGTCCTCGTGCTGTGCATCAGGTGCAGAAGCTGCTTCAGAAAACAGACACACGAGTGCTGCAGCATCGCTTTAATCACTTCTTATTTCAAGAAATCTTACCAAGTGTAATTATTTTACTGCACTGGCAAATCATTTGACTTGTTTCTAGTCTGTAGAGTTTCTTCTTAAATCATGCTTTAATTTCTTTATTTTGACGGATATTTTTTGCAGTGGACGCGTCATAAAGTGTGTTGTGTGTTTTTATCCCTGACCACCGAGCAACATAGAGTGAATAAAAATGTATTAATATTCTTCATTCATACAATTCGTACAAGATGATTCATACAAATCAATACAATTCATTTTAGAATTGTATTAATAGTGTAAAGAGTAAAGTTTGAAGTCATCGAGGATGTAACATGACTTTAAAAAAGAGCTGGAATAAATAGAGGGAGAACAGCAGCCGCTGCACAGACTCCAGATCACACACTCTCATACAGTATTTAAAAAGCACTTGTATTCCTCTCAACCGAGAACAGAAAGCTGAGGGTACATTGGGAACAAGTTTCCCAAAACTGTATAGTTGCAATCTGGAAAACATTTTGCCTGAATCATTATTTCTGCTCATTTATGCTGTGCAGATGATTGTGTGGATCCATAGGGTAGTGGTCGTCACATCTGCTTTACACACAGAAGGTCCTTCCAGTGGAACCATGCAGGTTGCAAGCATGAGTGAGGTTTATATATTACTCACAAATTGTTACTCAATCCTGGAAATAAATAAACAGTTTTGCATGTTTCTGCATTGTGGTTGAAACAGAAATGGAGGAAAAGCATTCCAACATTAGAATCAGAGACTCAAGGGCATGGCTCCACTGGGGCTCGAACCCAGGACCTTCTGCGTGTAAAGCAGACGTGATGACCGCTACACTATGGAACCTGCTGCTGAGACGGTTGATGTCCAATGTGCATAAATAGAAACATATCTCTCAAAATCTAACTGGAAAAATATTAATTAAACTTGGAAAATTCACTGACTCAAATGTCACAATCATCTCCACTGTTTTGGGTATGAGCTTTATGAGAGTCTCCTCACTGTTCACATAAGGCTACATAACCCCTACAGAGAGACTGCAGGAGTTCATGTCTCATAGACTGTTTCTCTGCCTCGATCCTGTCCAAAATCACAGACAGAAACGTCTCCTCTAAGGACTAAATAAGACGAAAGAAAAGGATCATCCAATATCCAACTAAATCAAACATGTGTTCAAATCATGTATATAAACAAATATTAAGGAGTTAAGACTTGACTGTAGACCAGGTTTAGGAAAACTACTAGACTTTGTTTAAACCAAAACCTGGAGTAAACGTTTTTACACCACAAACCATATCTACTGTTCATTTTAACAACATCAGGGCACTGAATGAACTTTTACAAATGAGAAAACTCAAATCCACAGCTAAACAATAAAGTTGTTTGAATTTTGTGCACACTAAATAAAACAGAAGATAATAACTGACCTTGTTTACACAAAACACAGATGTGACCGATTTTCCCTCATCTGTCAGACCAGGAAGTTTACAACTCCCTTTAAGTAGTGCAGAAACCCAGTTAGTAGATAATAAATCATAACTGGCATCATGCAGAGTTTCCAATGCACAAGCGATAAGGGATTGTGTTTTGTTGTGTTTGTGCTGTGCAGCATCAATCTGAGGTCTTTTAGCAGTCTTGGGTTGTGACGTGTCTGATGCAGTTCTCTTTTTGCTCTCGGGTTTGTCTGGGTGAAAGTGAGGGCAGAGATGTTCACGGCTTTATTTCCTGAGATGGGATTGTTGTGCCTCTGATTGGAGCTCTCCTGCTTGGAGGGCAGGATTCCTGGAACATGAATGGCATGCCTGGGAGGAGCTGATCAAAACTCAGTAATAGCAAAGGGAACTCGACCTGATGCTGAAGGCTTCTTCATGGGTCCTGCATGCATATAAAATAAATAAATAAATAATCGAACAAAGCTGCATGTTTTATTTCTGCATAATGAATATAGTCTACAATCTGATCATTTCTGTACATGTTAAAGGTGTGTTGTGTAAAATAATTTACTAAATGAAATGAAAGTGCTCAGATCACACTAATGACATTATATGTTTATTTAATAAAACCGTAATATGCAGTAATAATGTGCTTGTATCGTCTTACACACTGAAGACATAAACATCAACACTATAGATACCTTTAAGTGCCAGAAGCTGGTTTTCAACACTTTCATTCCTGTGGAAAGGAAAAGTCTTTATGGTTATGAATAACAATATTTTTATGGTTATGTAGAGAATCCATCATGCAATACTCTGTGTACCTTGTTTCTATATAAATTATGTACTTGAATAAAGTACTGGGTTAAAAGTCACATGTATCATGTATGTATATTTAACATTTTATGAAGATATTATTAACATGTAGATTTCTACAAACATTTATCTGAGAATATTTCTGGTCCTTTTCTCCCTCACAGATATAAAATTGACTCAGATTTTCCATCCACATGCAGATCACCAGGTCGCTGTCGTCATTCCGCACAAGAATATTTTCCTCATCCGTGCTTCATGCAATCTTTAATAAAACAACTTTTTTTTTACTGTCCACTTTTTATTTTCTTTTTTATTTCTTGTAAACAAAGCTCAGTTAGCACAAGCTGGAAAGAGCTGCATTCCACTTCCTGCCAGGTGCGTCACAGTGCACGTCACGCGCTCTTTCACCACTAAGAGCTTCTAAAGATGAATAAAACTAAGAACTCGCCCACACGGGGAATAAAAACCTTCCATGTATCGTTAAAATCCTGCACTCATTGGCTACATTTTCTATGGAACATGTTGTTTCCACACTGCTACTGGCTGAAAATGAAAGATTGGAAATGAAAGGTGGTGCAAAGCAAAACGTCACCACAAACACCTGCAGAGTTCAGTTGTATCACTGATAAGATTCTACCTGTCTTTGTCTTTTTTTAGTGGTTACTCTCATTTGTTTATTAAAACTACATTCTTCCAGCCATATTTATTTTTTTCCACCAAAATATCGTTCTTTATGCGAAACTTACTCTAAAACAGATACAAACAAAAGACCACAAATGCTCTACGGTATGTTGTTCAGTGGAAATTTATCTTTCCAAATAAACAGGAATTTGCAGCAATTGTGCGTTTGGATGCGTTTGTGACTCGTTATTACAATTAGAGTGTAAGTAAGGTTTTTTTATGCATGTTGTTTGTGTGTACTGTTTACACAAATTTAGGAAATACATTAGTTATAAGCGTTCCAAAACAGTGATCTAAAATCGATGCTTGAGGCTTAGACCTTTAGAATGATATATAATTTATCATGATAACTTATACCCCTTTTCATTTATTCTATTGTTAACTTACACCAGCAAACAGTGGTCACTTCAGGTGGCTGCTTTTGAACTGTAGGCTCCGCCTCCTCTGGTCAGGCTCTTGCTCTTGATTGGTCCTTTTTTCCCCAGGCCTCCATTACAATTACCAGGTGACTTCGCCTACATATAGTAGAGAGCTGAAGACAGAGCCAACACAAGGAGGGGGAGTAGAAGAAAACAGCACAGACACGTAACAGCATCGTCCTGGTGCATGTTAAAAATAAAGTAACTCTGTTACCGTTACCGTATGGTGCGTTACCTGTTACTTTTTAAATGAATGAATTTGGGCTGAAGTGTAGACTACAGTCTGACCTGTTTACAGCAGAGACGCATTGTAGGATTGGAGGATGAACCACTGTAAACACAAAGAAGATGCACTGTGGCCGTGTCTCCGTTTATTCAGGTCTGTGCGGCAGTAATGGCGAGTCGAGGCGAGAGCAAGACGAGTTTCTCAAAGTGGAAATACGCTCATTATTTCACTTTAGTTGAGCATAAAGACAAAAACTTTTTAGTCAAATGTAAGCTGTGTCTTTCTGATTTGAAGGTCGTATCTACTGTGATAGCAACACCTCGAGAAGCTCCATGCCTGAGGAGCTAGAAGCTAGAAGCTAACCCGGTGTTATATTCTACATCAGGGGTCACCAATGTGGTGCCCGCAGGCACCAGGTCGCCCGCAAGGACCACATGAGTCGCCAGCGAGCCTTTTCTAAAAATAGCTGTTTCCTACCTTGTTAAATGATTGTTGATAATTATTGTGAGAAATCATTAACATGATCAGTGTCTTCACATAGATCAGGGGTGTCAAACTCAGTGTCAAATCTGGCCCGCGAGATGATTTTATAAAGATCTATTATTATTGGTATTAATGTCCCGGCAAAATGAAGCGCTGATAACACAAACTACAGATCCCATAATGCAGCGCTTCAGCTGTCTTACAGATCGTAGAGTACCTGGAAACATTTCAGCATCAATCAAGCTTCTGTTGATGTATTTAACCCTATTGTACAGTAATTGTGAAACCCCTCACATTGGCAAAGAGAAAAGTTGATTCTGAAAACAGAGCACTTTTATACCGATGGGATTCTGAGTAGATGTTTACTGACACTGGCGGTAAACACATGTGTCTTATTTTTGGAGCGAATGTGGCTGTAATTAAGGAATTTAATCTAAGATGGTACTACGAGACAAAACATCAGGAGAAGCTGAAAAACCTGAATGCAGAGCAGAAGATCCAGAAAGTAGAAAAGTTAAAGAAGAATCCCCCATTTCAGCAGATGTTTTTAACCAGAGCAAAATCACAAAGTGAAGCTGGTGTGAAAACAGAGGAGAAATCAGTCACATCAGCCAGTTATTTACTGAGGGACAGTTTCTGAAGAGCTGCATGATGAAGCTGTGAGACGTCTTGTGTTTGACAGGAGATATTTTTATGAAGAGCAAAATATTCTAAGTTATTTAAAGTTTAAAATTATTTTTTATAAAATGGCATAAAAGCAAAGAAATCAGATTGTTTTGATTTGTTGTTATTTTAATGTTTACTTAAAAGCACAATTTTTATTGATTTGTTCAGGGTTTTTTCGCAGCATGTTCATATTTCTAACTTGTATAATTTTGACAGGAGATATTTTTATGGAGAGCTATTTATTTAAAGTTTAGGTTTATTTATTCTGGAATAATATTCCTGTCTGTTCTTATCCACATTTATGTTAAAAAAACATTGTTTTAGTGTGTTCAATAAATGTTTATCCTGTTCGGCATGCGACATAAAGTGTTCTTTGAGATTCGGCCCCCCTGTGAAATTGAATTTGACACCCTGATATAGATGAATATCATTAATTATTAATAATCACATATAATTAAAGGTAAATTAAGCAAATCTTTTATTTCAGAATTGTGTATCAAACTGGTAGCCCTTCACATTAGTCGGTACCCAAGAAGTAGCTTTTGGTGTCAAAAAGGTTGGTGACCCCTGTTCTACATTGTTAATAGTTTTCATACTTAAGCTGTAAAGGGGACAATTTTTAAGAGCTCAACACAACAGCTTTTATGATGCAGAAGCCACTTTAGTTTTTGATTGTGAATATATTATTCAGCTTGTTTTGTTATTTATTTCAGAAATGCTTGTGATATATTCAGTTACTTTTTGAATGAAGTAACAAGTAACTGTAACTAGTTACTATTTTTTAGTAACAAGCACAACACTGGTGATTAGTATAGTATATTTATTTCAAACTCATGTAACCTATTTACTCCAAGTATAATAAAAATAATAAAAATAAATAGAGTAGAATAGGGTCTGACTAATGTTATGAGTCTGTAGGAGAAACAAAAACAAGGCAGACTTAAGCATGTTTATTGGGAAAGAAGAGTTTGTGGGCCGTTGCTGCTGCAGAAGACATGGGTGAGCAATCAGGATCAGACTCAGGGGAAGATATGGGAAGATAATAATAATGATCAGGTGAGAGAACGGGGGAAGTAGGAGAATAATCAGTAGGGGACCAACATGAAGGATAAGGAGGAGATGGTAGAGTTGATGCAGGAATGCAGGAGTCGTCATAGTCTTGATTGTTGGTCTGTGCCACCTGATGATAAACAGCAGGAAGGTCAGACGAGGTCTGTGTGCCCATATCACGTGTAAAAGTATTCTTCACAATGCGAGGAGGCAGACAGGGGTTCTCTGGAACAGCTGGAGTAGAGAGATGTTCAATAAATGGAGCAATCTCAGTGGTGAGAGAGAAGAGCTAAAATTGACGATATTGTCGGAGGAGAACGCTCCTAAAAGCTGTCCCAGAACGTCTGTGAGATGGAGCTGAATAAAAGAAACCAACAGAGATACGATGTAAAAGGGTGACATCACAATGACTAAATATAAAAATGTATATGTTCATTTAGGGACAAAAGTAACAAGATTATAAATCAGGGGTCACCAACCTTTTTGACACCGAGAGCTACTTCTTGAGTACCGACTAATGTGAAGGGCTACCAGTTTAAAACACACTTCTGAGATCAAAAATTTGCTCAATTTACCTTTGATTATGTTATTATTAAAAATTAATGATATTTATCTATATCAGGGTGTCAAACCCAATTGCACAGGGGGGCAAAACTCAAAGCACACTTTAGGTTACGGGCTGAACAGGATAAACATTTATTGAACACACTAAAACAATGTTTTTTGAACATAAATATTAATTAAAAACAAACAGGAATATTATTCCAGAATAAATAAAATTAAACGTTAAATAACTTAAAATATTTTGCTCTCCATAAAAATATATAATCAAAAAGATCATTCTGAGAAACCAAAAGCAATTGGAGAAACATGAAGCTCAGCTGAGGGCACTTTGGGTTCTGACTATGAGAAACAGCAGAAACAGAAAGCTGAACCTCTTCAAGCCCAAAGAGTCGCAGAAAATCTCTGAGGAAACAAAGATTCTTAGGTGAGGGAAGAGAAATGAGGATGGAAACCCGAGAGTGACTGGAGGAAGCTGTACAGCTGTTCAGCAATATGACTTCAGCACTAGAGAAAGAAAACCAGAGAAAGAAAAAGAGGAGATCAAGCTGGACATGTCCTACATATAATAAAGTACAAAAATATCAGTGATTATTGTAACTAAATATTTTTTATTCCTTCAAAATAAATAAATATCTTAAATATAGTGTGTGTTTTGTTTCTATTATTAAATTATTAATGGACATCATTTAAATTTAACTAATAATTAAAATCCACATGATAAAATGTTGGGAAAATTGGACAAAAGTAAATGATAATAAAATAAAGGTTCTGTTTAAACCCAATTTTACATGAACAGAAGTTAAAGTAATAAAATAAACAGGTATTATACAGTATTCACAGCATCAGTTTAAATATTAAATCACAATAACACAGAGATTAAATCAGTTTACAATACATGAGTTCTTCATGGGTTCATCTGATGCACACAATACTATAAAGTTTAGTTCCAATGCAGCCTCATAACATCATAGTTCAACTATAACTTTTGACAACTGCAGTTAGTAGAAAAACATCAGAAAGAACTATTTAATAGATTCATTTTAATAATTTAGTCCATTCAGTTTGGTCAATTCAGTTAGAAAAGATTCGATTCGATGATTTCGACTTCTTAGATTCAGTTCAAGTGACTCGGTTCAAGAGTTCAGTTCGGTCACTTCTAGTCAAAACAATGAGTTCGACCAAGTCTGAATCCATAGATAGTTCAAGAAATTTCCTTTCTGCAGTCTCTCAAAAAGAAACCAGCAGGTGGTCAGAATGTTTCTACTCTGTTCCTGGGTTAGTTTCAGGGGTTCACCTCAGTCAGCTTCATCTGGTCTTTTATGATTCTACAACATTCATATAGTCACTCAGGTCAACTTCCGGATTGTGTGTAATCTTCCCTCTGTAATCTGTACATGCGCAGAGTGAGTGTGTGTGTGTGTGTGTGTGTGTGTGTGTGTGTGTGAGAGAGAGAGAGACAAAGAGAGAGAGAGAGAGAGAAAGAAAGTGAGTGACATGATGATGTCACAGGCAGAGGGCGGGGCATCTAGGTGTGATGTCACAGTGTGACACGTCTATATAAACCAGAGCGTGCTTTTGTTTCTCATTTGTGAATTTATCAATTGTAAGTAAAGAGACACTAAAATTGACAACCACCAAACAAACAAACAGCAGCAAGAAGCAGCAGCGATTAGCAGCAACTAAGAAAAATTACAACCTCTCTTCTATTGAATATTTCTTTATACAGGTACCTGGTAAGTCATCTAAATAATTATAGCAGAATATTGTACATTATTTAGTAGAAGACTCGAAAAGTACAAAGTCATTATTTAGCGACATTAGCATGGGTAACTAGCCGGCTAGCTAAGCTTAGCTTTTATAGTTTAGCTTTTTAAATTAATCCAACAAATTGACCTAATAATTAGTATAGATCTTATTAGATACAATAAAGTAGCTTAATTTAACCTATTTAGCCCATATTTTAATCAAACTCATGTAACCTGTTTACTCCAAGTATAATTAACATAATATACTAATAAATAGAGTAGAATAGGGTCAGACTGGGACTACAATTTTAATAATCCCTGCAGCCGTGGCATGTTTTATCTGTTGTGGAATTCCTTGCCATTGTTTAGACAATACGTACAGCTCCCAGTGTATAAAATTACAGGTGAAGAGTCTTCTACAGAAAACATCTCCACAGATATGGATCAAAACATCTATGTGGATTTGGATGGAGGGATTATGGCCCTAATCAATGAGAAAAAATGACTGTAACAAACGTTTCCTTATAACTAAAAGCACTAAACCCTTTCTACGCTTTAATTCTGATTCTTTGATAATATCGTATATAAATCATGTTGTTGTTGTGTGTATTTTATGCTGTGTGCAGGAACATGGCAGCTGGTGAACAAAGGAGGCTTCTGCAAGGTATGCGTCTGCATCAAGGCACGTGTGCGCACATCGAAGCATGTGCTGAGGGCTATCGCTTCAACTTTGACACCTCTAGAGCTACCTGCCATGCTTGTTTTTTCCTTGTTCTTCTAAAGCACCGCCTGTGGTGCCTGGAGCAGCCCACCTGTCCTTTAGGTAAACGGTGCCATCATTTACCCCGTAAATGGTTCAGGTTTCCTCCAGAAAAGGACGAATTTGTTTGGAAAACTGATGCGGACCCGTTCAGACCGGTGATCGACATTCTGCACCACGCTGACATGTTCTCCCCAGATGGAATGTGGCTAGATTCCATCCAGAACTCTGTCTATGATCTTCCTGCAGGACTTCAGCTGATCACCCGTATCTTTCATGTGCGTAGGGTTATTACCCTTGCCCAATCGTTTGAAGTTCCTGCCAGCTCGCTGGTTGCTCCGGGAACTCACAGTTTTCTCTTCACGGACTTCGTCATGCAAAGCACCTTTGTAACGTACTACACCATCACCTTCTGTGGCTATGTTCTATGGACAACTGAACCAGCGAAACATCGTGATTGGAATTGTCGTCCTATCCTTTGTCGCAAATGTCACACAATCAGAACAGACTCAATGGTATTCTTATCGAGACGTCACGGTGTTGGTTTGAGGTTTCACGATGAGGTGTGGTCTGCACTGAAGTCTCACAGTTCTATATCTGCTCCCCTGCCGCACTGGATCAGACGGCTATCACCCATTCTAGTAAAAAAAAAAGGAAAAAAGAGAGAAAAAAAAGGCAAGTGAGTCTGGACATCAAGGACAGGAACTGAAAACTAAACCTCTCCATGTCCAATAATAATTAATAAAATCAATAAAAATCTAAAATATGAAATCACTTGTTTATTGAAGTGTTCGACATCATTTAAATCCTGATTCTAAATCAGTGTTTCTTAACTGAAGAAAGCTTTTAAACTAAATAATTAAAGTCCACATGATAAACTTTTGGGAAAATGTGACAAAAGTAAAATTGCACAATTATTAAAAGATGAACTTAAACCATGATTTTTGTCTTCCTTTCAAATGGCATATGACCTCCTCATGGATTCTTGCATCTTGTTGATATCCCTCTTGTGGGGCAGGGGGCTGTGGCTCAGGGTCATAATGCTGAGGGGGAGGGAGGTCAGGAGGGAGAGGGAAACTGGTCCTCAGTGCCACATTGTGCAAAACACCACACACCCTGATAATCTTACACACTTTTTCCGGGTGGTATAGAAATCTACCAGTTAAGACATCCGGAGCTCCACATCTGCATTTAAGGAGGTGAGGAGCATCTGAGGGGTGAAGCCTCTGTCACCTGTCATATTATAGACTACATCAGGACAATGTTTACAATTTCTACATGTTGTTAAAGTCACCAAGAAGCCAGTCATCACATCCTGCAGCTGCCTGTAGTCTGTTCCCTACACTGCTATGTGTCAGGATAAAGGAATCATGTGCTGAAGCAGGTCAGTGTGCCACAGTGAAGGGAAACCTGATGTATCGACTACCCACCTTAATAATAACATCCAAAATGACAGGCATTATGGCACTCAGGGGCAGATACCAGACCTATAGCATGAGATTTAATAAAATTATATTATATCTAACGAAGGTTTTTGTAAAAAAGTAGATTATATATAATATTTATATAAAATATTTCCCTGTCTGCCATTTCTTACTAGAAACAACCTGTTGTCATTAACCCCAGAGTGGTGAGGACCTGTATTTGGATGGGGATGGCATGGTTCTGGTGTGTTTCCCTCTGTAGTACTGGACCCAATTCAGCACATAGATCCAGGAGCACAGCTGTAGGAATCTAAATCAGCTTATTATCCAGTCATCATCCAGGCCAAGAAATCATCATGGTCCCTGGAGACTCTTTTTCTCCTTAATCTTTCATTGGCACCGCAGCATTTATGTTTTATTTCAGCTCATTATAGAAAGATAAAATAAACTGATATTTGGTCCTGTGCCATGAACATATAAGCAATAATAGCTACAGAAAAGCTCCTGCTTCCCTCTGTAGCGGGTATTTAAATCTCATTTAAAATGCTTTCAGTGATTCTACATTCTGTTTATATGAAGTGTTTCAACAGTTTGCATGTTAATTGGCTGTATGGTGCATTAAAGTGCATGTGAATTATGTGAATTTATGAACCACATCTGGCTGGAAAAGACAAGTGTCCAAATACTTTTGACCACACAGTGTGTATCAGCTGACAAGCAGCAGCTTCGGATCAGTCGCGTTTCCACTGGGATTCAACTCTGAAATATTACTTTTGATTTTTATTATATGAAATATTTTATATTATATATTTGATATTATTTGGTTGGACTTTTCTTTCCTCAGCATCACTTGGATTTTCCTCCTGTAGCTTCGAGAGACGCCGTGTTCCAGGTGGAGGATGAAGACCCTCTGCCGGGATGAAGCGAACTGTACGACCCCTGGAACGGTGAGTTTCTGAGCTTTATGGATTTTATTTTCTTTAAAACACAGAGTTGATCATTTATTATAATTATTATTTTTATTATTATTATTATTATTATTATTATTATTATTATTATTATTATTATTAATATTGAGAAACAAATCACCCATAAAATCCCCAAACAGGCGGAAAGGTGATGAGGACCATCGGTACCTGAGTGAAGAGGGGAAAAGCGATGTTCCTCATTTTGTGTTTACTCCTGATCATTAGCATAAAGATCACAGACTTGCAGGAAAAAGTGGATACATTTGTCTAAAATAAATAAAGAATGATAATAAAGAGTGATAATATTTCCATAAATGTTGCAGTGAGCAGAAATGGACCTTTCGGCTAATGGTGTAGGAGACATCATCATTAGCCTCATGCTAGCCGGGTTTGCTAGCGCTGCTTTTGTGTTTATTTTATTAGAAACGTCTACTTTTTGACTAAAAGATGAATAAAACTATATTTAATAAGATATCATAAGCTACATTAGTACATAATTTTACTTATAGTTCACAAAAAATCTGTGTAGTGTATGACTGAGTTGTTCCTCTGTGTGCTTCAGTAACTGCTGTTAAACTGAGAGGAAAGAAAAATGGGTTCAGTTCAGCAGAAATGAACTGATAAACAGTGTTAGGAAAAGACAAAGTGTTCAAATATTTACTCAAATATAAATTGTGATAACTTGTTAAAATGTTTTTAATTGTTTAATAGAGGATTTATTCAGGTTTAAACACACAAGCTGGTGGTGAAGGTAATATTGATTATAGATTCCTTTCACGAGACGCATCTCACTGTGTGTTTGTCTCTTCAGACACAAGAAGACGGAGACAGGATACAGCATCAGTCTCCTTCAAGCAGCTCGTCCCCTGTGAGGACTCGGTCTTCTCCAAGCAGCTCGTCCCCTGTGAGGACTCGGTCTCCGCCAAGCAGCTCGTCCCCTGTGAGGACTCGTCTCCTCCAAGCAGCTCGTCCCCTGTGAGGACTCGGTCTCCTCCAAGCAGCTCGTCTCCTACCAGTCATGAGCCTCACATAGAGATGAATACAGAGCACATAGTGTTTGAACAGCTTTATGTTATAGGTTACAGAGGGATTTCTGTCCAACACCAGGGGATCAGGAGAAGAAGGAAAAAGATGAGGAGATCAAGAGAAAGAAGATGAAGAGAAGATGTTATGGTCTCCTCTCTGAGCAACAGTTTAAAGTCTCATCTCACTCGTTTCTGTTCAGTATCTCACCTCAGTACTGGGGATATCAAAGATTCCTGTAGATGATGTGTTGTGTATACAGTAGAACATCAGCTGTAGGAGAACCAGGGAATAATTGACCAAACAAGAATTTAAATATTAAGATTTTGCAGAAAGGAGGAAGTTGTTTTTGCTGTGAACTGATCAAATCTCACACTAGGGCACTTTGTATTTGTGGAAGTGGTGTTACGAATCTCACGTGTAAACATTTGAATTGTTTTTATGCCTCGTTAGTCTTAAAACTAACATTTATAGAACTGACTAATAGAAAGTGTTTTTTTTTTCATGGATCACCTCAAATCAGTGTTACATTCATTGTGTGTGTATAATGATGGCATGTCAGTTATAAGGGTGATGAAGGAAAAGTCAAATCTAAATGAAGTTTGTCACTTTTTTGTTTCTTGTCATTATTTGTTGTCCTCCCCATGTGCTGCTGTACACAGGTGAACAGAGACGTCCATTCCACACCAAACTTTTTACAGAAATCACCAAATCTTGATTTTATTACTGCTGAGATGATTTTTATAGGAGTTTAGTTTCTGATTTTAATACCAATATAAAAATCCCATACATATTATGGTGTAGTCGTGGACCAGTTGAGAAAACACTAAGTGCTTGTAAAAAGACTGGCAGCAGATCAAAATCAATCACATCTTTCATTAATGTTTTTTCTTTTTTAAATACAGTTTTGGACTTGAATGTATTCAATAAAAAATATGTATTACAGTTAATTTACCTTGTGATTAATTTAC
This sequence comes from Silurus aristotelis, assembly GCF_946808225.1. Taxonomy (NCBI): domain Eukaryota; kingdom Metazoa; phylum Chordata; class Actinopteri; order Siluriformes; family Siluridae; genus Silurus; species Silurus aristotelis. The sequence continues at coordinate 40,735,759 of NC_139574.1, forward strand.
CAGATTATTTTATTCTTATGATAATTTCTTGCTTACAAACGTCTTAATAAGTAGATGATTATGATTGAAAGATAAACAGAGACTATAAATACTACCATGTGTTTAAGTAAAACATCTGTTTGTGTTCAGAGTTCAGAGAAGGTAAGTATAATGAATAATCTAAGGGAAATTAAATAAAGTGTTTGTTAAAAGTGCAGTGTTGTCAGGAAACAGAAGGAAGCGAGGCCAGGTAGCATGAATGAATGATTTATTTTCTAATAGCTCATAACACAGATCTGACACGCGCTAATCACGTGTTCTCTCATTCTCTATTTTCAATGCACTTCTACTCCCCCTAATGGTCACTTTAGTATAACAACAACAGGTCACCACATGCAGTACAAACTAATTACCCATCAAATTAAACCCCATAATTTTTTTATCAAAATCACATTCCAAACTGCAAACACGTGTTTTCTATTAAATAATATAATTCTAAATATTTTAATACCTTACTGTGTCTAAACAGAGGAGCGCTATAGGAACTGGTGTAGGGTTTACAATTACACACCACTTCGCTTGTCTTTACAGCACCCGTTTTCAGCTTCCGCGTCTGCATTTGAATCATTGAAGCCCCGCCTCTTTTGTGACGTCGGTATCTCTGATAGCGCCCTGGACTTGCTTTTATTGTCATGACAACTTTGTTGTGCTGCAGTTCAACACAAACATTTACTGATCACAGCAATGAAGCGCAAACAAACATCTGAAATGTTTTTAATTGTTTTTAGTGATAAGCGTCAATGTTTTGAACAATCCGCTCTCCAAGACACCAAAAAAGATTTTTCAGCCAGAAAGAGCGACTTTCAGAAGAAAGAAGGAGAAATAATGACAGATAATAAGACGGGTAACAGCTTTTATTTTGTAGATAAATTTAACATTGCCAAGTGCAGAGATAAAAAAGGCAACATCAGAAGACCAATGAATGCCTACATGGTTTGGGCGAGGAAACAGAGGCCCATCTTTTCCAAGGCCAATCCAAATAGCAGCTCTGCAGAGATCAGCATGCAGCTTGGGATCCAGTGGAACAAACTGAGTGAAGAACAGAAGAAACCCTACTACACTGAATCATGGAGGCTTAAACAGGAACACGAACAGTTGTTTCCTGGTAGGTGAACTTTCTTTATAGACAAATGACAAAATAACAAAAACAAATTCAATTCTAATACTTTTATTGTTTTTATGTTGCTTCTTACTCTTTAAATTCTTCTTTTCTATCATGTAGATTGGGTTTATAAACCGCTTCCAAAGAAGGGAAGGAGAAAAGGCAGTGTGCAGAGTAGTGACTCACAGAGGAGACCTGATCATCAACCAAACCACCACATAGTCATGAACATGCCAGAAGAAGTACCAGTCCATGACCTCGTGCCTGAAGTTAGTGATCAGTTCCCCGGCCTTAGCCACCAAGAACTGCTGTCTCCTAAAGACTTCTGCTTTGATCCTCCTCTTTTCCCTTCTGTTTCTGAGTCGACTTTCTGCCAGACCAAGTGAGTTAGTAAACTGCATTGGAACAGTTTCAGAAGAATGACATGCAAATGAAGTTTTACTCTGCATCTTAAATAATCGCCATAATCGCCACTCATTTACTTTAATATGCAGCTAAAATTGTGCACTTCTGTTTACAGCACCTGCTATGGGTCTGAGTGTACAAGCAGTGAGGTTCAGCTCGAGGACGAGGAGGAAATCACTTTGCTCAACAACGACATCTTTTCCATTTTGAATGAGGAATATGGCTTTTTTAACCAGTCTGGAGCCCAGAATCATACTGAAGACCCCCACAACAGCACAGAGATCCTGGATTCTGTACCAGCCTTTGATGTCGACAGCTTCGAGGATCTGTTGAAGCAACTTGAAGAAATGGAAAATGATTCAGGAATAGAGGAAGATGGTGAAATACGAACATTTCATGTACTTTAGTCTGCATGTTGTTTCACCATCTTCATTTTTTTAATTTATTTAAATAAATAAAGATTTTGAATTTCAATCATGTTTAATGTCTCTTCATCACAGAGAGCTTCCAATGATGGTATTTTTTTTCTTGAAATTCACTTTAGTAAAGTCAGTGATGTTTGATGTCCTTAAAGAAAAGAAATTTGACAGAAACTGAAGTTGAGGTATTTTCTTGCAGCTTTAGTGCTTTGTTCATTTTGAGCTCTGAAAGCAATATAGCTGACAGTTAATGTGGGGCAGAACCTGATTCACTTAAACATCTGTACTTTATAATTAATCACATGGATTGGCACAAGAAAGTGGATGATCTTTCAGCAGTTATTCTGACAGGGTTAACACTGGATTCACCTCACAACACCTGAACACTACTGCTGGATGGAGCAGCGGGTGCGTGCACGAGCGGCGGTTGGTGAATGGAGGGTGGAGCCGGGGGGAAACGAGCGGTGAGAAGCAGATCTGTGGCTGATGGGACTAATCAGTGTGTGTTCCTGTCTGATGAACTGTTCTGTATTGGTCCTGTTTACTTCAATAGTAAGGAATGTAGACCTGAGATCCTGATTATTGGTCTTTTATTACCCATAAGGCAGTGGTTTTTAACCTTTTTTGAGGCGTGACTCATTGTTTACATGAAGAAAACATGCCCCAAGATTCCCCCAAGAAATTGCAGTTTAGACACAGAAGCTTTGTGTATGTGAGGATCCTCTATAATTATTTGGAGAAAGAGTCTGGTGTCATTATGCCATGGCTTGGGAAGTCGGGATGTTGTTAATAAATGTGAACTGATTTAATGTCATACAGTGTGTCTGTGTTCTACATTACAGTGGGGTCTGAGGTTCGGTTCCTACCTGTGTTTTTCTTGTTCTGACTTCTGCTTCAAATTCCTAAATGTTCTTTAAAAACCAATTTACAGTAATTTTCTTTTCCCCCTTTTTCTTTTACTGTCTTCTATTTGTTTGTGTTTCTTTGAGGATACAACATACAATACAATACAATACAATACAGGTGTGAATCTACCTGTATTTGAGAGTTTATTTGTTAATTATCCGCTAGGTGGCAGTAATGGCACACTTACCAGTAAGCTGTAGAAGAGCTCATGATCTTCATATCACTTCACTTCTGCCCTCAGACTCTCACTAGTGTACAGAGATGATTGTGGATTAAACATATTAATGTGTGAATGTTAGATTTTGCGATGTTTCTTCTTATTTAAATCTGTAAAAAATACCAGGACTAAAAGGTAAATAAAACCTGTGTTCCACAATCTTTATTGTTCTTTTACCAGGTCGTAAGTGTTCCACCTGCTGCAAGTGTTCCACCTGCTTTACTCCACTCCTACTGCTGTAGCGCCCCCTACCTCCACCCCCACCATTATACAGCCTGCACTTACATTATCACTGCTCATTCTTTATTTTTATATTTTATAGTCATATTGTCTTTTATTGGATGGAAGATTTTGTGTTTTCTTCAAAAGGGAAATCAGATCTTTACATTTTCAGCACACAGTTTACAAAGTCATAGTTTGCTGGATCCTTCAGCAAGAATTCAGCAGCCAAACCTAATGTAAATGTACCAATGCAGATTCATGTCATTGAAAAAGACCTTCATATGTCATTATCATCATCATCATTATTATTCTTAAGTTAATAATATACAATATGTGTCTTTACAGCCTGGTAGTCAAAGTCCATCTCCTTCAGCCAGTGATTCATCTTCATCCAGTCCTTCATCTGCATCCGGTCCTTCATCCGGTCCTTCATCTGCATCCGGTCCTTCATCTGCATCCAGTCCTTCATCTGCATCCGGTCCTTCATCTGCATCCAGTCCTTCATCTGCATCCAGTCCTTTATCTGCATCCAGTCCTTCATCTGCAGCCACACCTGCTGTTTATTCCAGTTCTGCTCCTCTAATTATTTATTTCTGGTATTTTAAGCCACTCAGAGACTTGATATCATTTTACTGTTTATAAATATTTGTGCTAATATTATATAGTTGTGTTATGATTTTACTTTTGTGGATTTACTGCTATTTGTATCTATTGTTTTGTATTTGTATTTGTACCTTTGTGTGTTTGCATCAATTATAATTTATCGTTTGACATTTTTGTAGCATTTTCAGTTATTAAAAATAAAATGTTTTATTGTACATAGAACAGTGACTCATGAATTATTCTGTGAACCTGCTGAACCCATTATCATCTTCATTATTATTATTCTAATTATTTATATATATATATATATATATATATATATATATATATATATATATATATATATATATATATATATATATATATATGAACTTTATATGTTTATGATGTAAACAATTATAAACTCAATCTGAACAGAGTGGGGATCCTGATTATGTTCCTCATCAAAAACCACTAAGAACCTAAACGTGATCTTCAGTCAATTTAGTGATCATCAGCACAGACCTCATAGTCCTCACCAGAGTCTGGATTCTTCTGAAAACACACACAAAAGCCCCACATCACCTCTAATCCTTTTCATCTAGTAGCAGCTCTACATTTAGCTGCAACTGCACTAATAATACATTACAAATGATACAAATGTACTATGATTTAAGTGAATCAATGCTTCAGTTCAGTGAGATTACAAGTTGGGTTTAAAGCTGTAGATTTTATAGGAGGGTGGATTTTATTTCTACATACTGTTCTTTCCTTTAAAAAAGGATTAAGGGGATGATTTGGGAAAAGGTAGAGGTTTATTCATGTTTACTCCAATAACATCACTTGGGAAGGGCAGATTTGATTCTACCCCTCTGACATCTACTCGGGGGTCTGCCCTGGAGAATTAGTGAAATGAAACGGTACGTGGCAGTGAGCTCCACATCCCTGTAGTGTTGGTGGATGGAGCTCACGTGACTCTAAAGCAGATGAAGCATCAGTGGAATTCATGATGGAAATGCTGAACCAGCTGGACGTAGACACTTTTTATATATTTATAGTGTTTTAAATGCCTTTATTATACAGTTACAGCAGTAGGAACTGTTATGAGAGCTGGTGCACAAATAGAGGAAACACCCACACATGCAGAATAAAATTAGAAAGAAGAATTACAAACTATTTGTATAAAATCTCTATGAAAGAAATGAAAATCATCAGGCTATAATACTGCACTGTATGTCACTGGCTAAAAAAGAGCTTTTGTAGTTTTAAAAATATTGATACATTAAAAGCTTTGATTTTATAAATATGTATGAATGAAGGTTTAAAAGTGTGATGTTGATTTGTTGCTGGTTTCAGGAAAATATTTATTAAAATGTTCTTCTTTCATGCATGTGTATCACAATCACTTGACAAGTTCCTCTTAAAGTTCTTATAAAATGTTTAATAATCACGATTCAAAACACTCGAAAACATTTACATTGTGGATTGTCTTTATTTATTATCCTAAATAATATATTATAAGTATATAAACATAAAAAAATATAATAACATGCAATATTAATATCATATTTAAAAAAATTATTATTATTATTATTATTATTATTATTATTATAAATATATCTTCTTGTTCTTCCTCTTTTTCTTTGTGCCAAAGAGCATCTTTGTTTCCTAAAAGAAAAATGCAGAGGAGGTTTAGTCTACACATCATATATATATATATATACAGTGAGGAAAATAAGTATTTGAACACGCTGCTATTTTGCAAGTTCTCCCACTTAGAAATCATGGAGGGGTCTGAAATTGTCATCGTAGGTGAATGTCCACTGTGAGAGACATAATCTAAAAAAAAAAAATCCAGAAATCACAATATATGATTTTTTAACTATTTATTTATATGATACAGCTGCAAATAAGTATTTGAACACCTGAGAAAGTCAATGTTAATATTTGGTACAGTAGCCTTTGTTTGCAATTACAGAGGTCAAACGTTTCCTGTAGTTTTTCACCAGGTTTGCACACACTGCAGGAGGGATTTTGGCCCACTCCTCCACACAGATCTTCTCTAGATTAGTCAGGTTTCTGGCCTGTCGCTGAGAAACACGGAGTTTGAGCTCCCTCCAAAGATTCTCTATTGGGTTTAGGTCTGGAGACTGGCTAGGCCACACCAGAACCTTGATATGCTTCTTACAGAGCCACTCCTTGGTTATCCTGGCTGTGTGCTTTGGGTCATTGTCATGTTGGAAGACCCAGCCTCGACCCATCTTCAATGCTCTAACTGAGGGAAGGAGGTTGTTCCCCAAAATCTCGCAATACATGGCCCCGGTCATCCTCTCCTTAATACAGTGCAGTCGCCCTGTCCCATGTGCAGAAAAACACCCCCAAAGCATGATGCTACCACCCCCATGCTTCACAGTAGGGATGGTGTTCTTGGGATGGTACTCATCATTCTTCTTCCTCCAAACACGTTTAGTGGAATTATGACCCAAAAGTTCTATTTTGGTCTCATCTGACCACATGACTTTCTCCCATGACTCCTCTGGATCATCCAAATGGTCATTGGCAAACTTAAGACGTGCCTTTTGCTCGCAGAAGATCAGGATCAGAAATCATGTTCATGATTTCAAAGTTGTTTTCACTCCCAATCAGCATCCATGAAATTTTATTCGCTTCAGCCGGTTGGATTTTCTCTACCAGAGGCAACAGGTGATCATCTGCAGAGTGAGAGAGAGAGAGAGAGAGAGAGAGAGAGAGAGAGAGAGAGAGAGAGAGAGAGAGAAAGAGAGAGAGAGAGAGGGAGAGAGAGTGAGAGAGAGTGAGAGAGAAAGTGAGAGAGGGAGAAAGAGAGGGAGAGAGAGGGAGAGAGAGAGAGAGAGAGAGAGAGGGAGAGAGAGAGAGTTACTGAAGCTGCTTGTGTGCGTGTGTGTGTGTGTGTGTGTGTGTGTGTGTGTGTGTGTGTGTGTGTGAGAGTGTAACACTTACGTGCCATCTGGATCTGCATTTCAAAATCTGCAGACTCCAACATGTAAATGGTTAAGCGCTTCTGAGGTGCTGCAGCCATTGATACATCCTGCACATCTGGAACATGAGATGAAGCTGGACTCTGTTCTACAGCTGAAACATGAGGTGGAGCTGGACTCTGTTCTACAGCTGGAACATGAGGTGGAGCTGGACTTTGTTCCACAGCTGAAACATGAGGTGGAGCTGGACTCTGTTCTACAGCTGGAACATGAGGTGGAGCTGAAATTTGTTCCACAGCTGAAACATGAGGTGGAGCTGGACTCTGTTCTACAGCTGGAACTTGAGATGGAGCTGGACTCTGTTCTACAGCTGGAACATGAGGTGGAGTTGGACTCTGTTCTACAGCTGGAACATGAGATGGAGCTGGACTCTGTTCTACAGCTGGAACATGAGGTGGAGTTGGACTCTGTTCTACAGCTGGAACTTGAGATGGAGCTGGACTCTGTTCTACAGCTGGAACATGAGGTGGAGTTGGACTCTGTTCTACAGCTGGAACATGAGGTGGAGCTGGACTCTGTTCTACAGCTGGAACATAAAATGGAGCTGGACTCTGTTCTACAGCTGGAACATGAGGTGGAGCTGGACTCTGTTCTACAGCTGGAACTTGAGGTAGAGCTGGACTCTGTTCTACAGCTGAAACATGAGGTGGAGCTGGACTCTGTTCTACAGCTGAAACATGAGGTGGAGCTGGACTCTGTTCTACAGCTGGAACTTGAGGTAGAGCTGGTTTCTCATCCACAGTTGTGCGCTCTTCTACAGCAGGAACTGTGTTTACTGCTGGGGCATTTTCTTTATTTCGCTCTCCCTTCTGGCTTGGTGTGAAGGGAGTCATATTCTGAGTCTGTAACACAAAGACACACACAGCTGTAAACACTTCATTCCATTTTGTTTTATCAGATCATCATCACTGCTAGCAGGAGGCTCTTGAGGGAACCAGCTAGAGGAGGATCTTTAACCTTTTCAGCCAGTAACCCATTTACTGCAATATTGAACTTCAGCATCAAATCATTTTAATGGGGACAGCATGGGGTGGTAGATGTTTAGGGTACAGTCTTCACCTGCACATTCTTCATCCTCTGCACGTTATGATGGACAGGGTTATCCTGGTGTTCTGGTCTCAGTAAGGTCTTCTGCTTGTTAATGAAGACCTGGGTGTGGTGGTTCTTCTTAGTCTCGCGCTCCTTACGAGACTTAAAGTGTTGGATGAAGCTGTAACACAACAGAGACACTGCTCTTACACACTGCTGTTAGTCTTTATGCCGACACCAGAAAAATTACCCCTGATGCTGACTGAAATCCCCTCATATGACCAAACCCACACTTTATATTAATAGCTTACACTTTATGGCCGTTAAGAGGTTTGCCATTGAGTTTCTCTTTTGCCAAATTCGCCGCCTCTGGAGACTCAAATTGGACGTATCCATATCCTTTTGTCCCCGTCTTGTAACGGACAACCTTCAGGAGAGACACGTCATGTCAACACACAATTCATATCAAACAGATCTAATACAGGACTTTTGTAGAAAACATGCTAATCATGCTATACAGATGTAATTCAGATCCAAACAGTTTAAAGCACAAATCCTGCATGACAGGATCTTCCCAAAGACTGAGAACAGGTCAAAAAGGGCCATGCTGTCAATCTTCTCCAGGTCCAAGTTCTTGATGAACAAGTTTCCGATGCCGCTTTTCCTCATGGTGGAATCCCTCTGAGACCACATGACTCTCATAGGGTTCCCCATAAGGATCTCACAATTAAGTGTTGCCAACGCTCGCTCAGCTGAGGAAACAAAATTCATTACAGGTCATTCATTTCAGTAAAAAAGACTGGGGAAAGATGGGTGAGGAGAAAACACTCTCAAATTTTATTTAAGGCACAAAACCTGACCATATTCACATAATAAAGTAGTAAAATAATACAGAAATTACTCCTGGAGTATTAAGTAGACAATAAACTGGTATAGATGCAGAAATAGTGTATCGGGGTTTAATGAGGATTTAATTACCATCGGCTCGCTGGTAAAAGTTGACGTAGGCGTAACTGAGTGAAACGCCGGTGTTCCAGTTCCTGCAGATCCGGATGGAGTGAACGTGGCCCACAGAGCTGAATTTCTCCATCAGCATGTTTTCTGTCACTTCATGGTGCAGATCACCAACATACAGTGCTGAAATACTCGAATTCATTTTTATCTAAAAAAAACAACAAACAAACAAACAAACTGTCAGTTATAAAGAAGAGAATAAACACCAAACCAAACCTACAGTCTTAAACAGAAAAACATCAGTATGAGTGAACTACAATCAGTTTCTACTCTGAAATGTTGAAAGATTGTAAAACATACAGGTTTAAAAGATCTTACATTTCTACATTTCTCAGTACAAAAATTAAGTTAACAAAAAGCACAAAACAGTCTAAAAAGCAGGACCGGATGCAGATGAAGGACCGGATGCAGATGAAGGACCGGATGCAGATGAAGGACTGGATGCTGATGAAGGACTGGATGCAGATGAAGGACCGGATGCAGATGAAGGACCGGATGCAGATGAAGGACTGGATGCAGATGAAGGACTGGATGCAGATGAAGGACTAAATGCAGATGAAGGACTGATGAAGGACTGGATGCAGATGAAGGACTGGATGCAGATGAAGGACTGGATGCAGATGAAGGACTGGATGCAGATGAATCACTGGCTAAAGGAGATGGACTTTGACTACCAGGCTGTAAAGACACATATTGTATATTATGAACTTAAACATAATGATGATGATAATGACATATAAAGGGCTGTATAATGGTGGGGGTGGAGGTAGGGGGCGCTACAGCAGTAGGAGTGGAGTAAAGCAGGTGGAACACTTGCAGCAGGTGGAACACTTACGACCTGGTAAAAGAACAATAAAGAGTGTGGAACACAGGTTTTATTTACCTTTAAGTCCTGGTATTTTTTACAGATTTAAATAAGAAGAAACATCGCAGAATCTAACATTCACACATTAATATGTTTAATCCACAATCATCTCTGTACACTAGTGAGAGTCTGAGGGCAGAAGTGAAGTGAAGATCTATAAATATAACACACTTTAACACACTTGAGCAAAAACCAAAGTCTTTTACAATGATCTCAGTGCTTCCACTATTTGATCACTGGATGAGAAATGGGAATAGATAAAGCAGATATTGTTCTATATGATTAGGGATGTAAACTGTAGCAGCGGTGCGCGAGTGGAGGCGGAGCCGGACGGCACGAGCGGTAAGAAACACCTGCAGCTGATGAGACTAATCAGTGCTCTGTTTCAGTCTGGTGACACCAAAAAAAAAGAGGGACACCAAGCAGAGAGACGAGCGGAAGGTCGCTGAAGGGGAAATAAGCGCAGACGGGCGCCGGTGGAAGACGCGTCGGGCGCAAAGTGAACTCGTGTGGACGCAAAGAAAAGTTGTGCCGGTGCGTGAGGAAACTCTGGCGGGCGCTAAAGAGAGAAAGCGTGAGGGAGGGACCACCGGCGAACGTCAAAAAAGAAAAGGCGTCCAGAACCGTGAGTGTGTGGGTGAACCCTGGTGTGAGCACTGGAAAGGAAAACGCCAGGGTGAAAACGAAAGAAAATAAAGAAGCTCTGCTTGGTGAACTTTTGCCTGTCTGTCTTTCTTCCAGTGCGGTTTGTTACATAAACATCACTTTATTGAGATTTTGTAAATAAAAATAAATATTGCAACGATTATTTCTGCATCCCACAGCAGAGGACATTTAAAGCACATGAGTGTGGTCACAAATATAGTTGTGCAGGTCCACAGTGACGTGACATGAAAGAGATGATCACCTGAAAGTCTGAAATGAACACTTTAGGAGGGTGGAATCCACAAAGACGTTTCTGTGGTCCACCGGAACGTTTCGACTGGCCGTGGACCTGCACTGGACATTTCTTACTCTGTACAAATAAAGACCTTTAGGTTATGGTACCGGTGTTTAATCATGTTCTCATACACATTTTAACAGCACAAACCTTATAAAACAGATCGAACCATTTCTTCTGACGGGGAGCAGGTGTGTTTCCAGCTTCAGAGCCAAACCCCAGTGCTGCCAAACCGCCACAGACGAGACGTCCACTCATCGTCAACTACCCCCGCGGACGAGACGTCCACTCATCATCTACCGCCACAGACGAGACGTCCACTCATCATCCTCTACCACCACAGACGAGACGTCCACTCATCGTCCCCTACCGCCGCAGACGAGACGTCCACTCATCGTTCCTCTACCGCCGCAGACGAGACGTCCACTCATCGTTCCTCTACCGCCGCAGACGAGACGTCCACTCATTGTTCCTCTACCGCCGCAGACGAGACGTCCACTCATCGTCCTCTACCGCCGCAGACGAGACGTCCACTCATCGTCCTCTACCGCCGCAGTCGAGACGTCCACTCATCGTCCTCTACCGCCGCAGTCGAGACGTCCACTCATCGTCCTCTACCGCCGCAGTCGAGACGTCCACTCATCGTCCTCTACCGCCGCAGACGAGACGTCCACTCATCGTCCTCTACCGCCGCAGTCGAGACGTCCACTCATCGTCCTCTTCTGCACTGATGAGCTCACGAAAAAACACATTAATGTAAATGTAATGCACGTATGAGAATTTAGTTTTTAAGATACATGAATCTGTTGTTGTTTATGTCGTTAACGTAACATATAATAAGAGATAGTAGCTTGAAAAGTGATGCAATGTACAATTACCATGCGCAAAAATACATTAATACACAATATCATACACAAAAAAGTTCTTTCTAATGATCTGTTCTGTATGTTAATGCAGTTCATTGTAAAAGACAGTAACACATGAAGTGCTGCAGTATATTAGTACATCATGATCACCAAAGATCAGAACAACAACCAGAACAACACCATAATAGACAATAAAATACAGGAAAATATGCACAAGTCTATTGTGGTTCATGTGGTTGGTCATGTAGTAAATTTTACCAGAGTTTTCTTAAAGTCTAATTCCAGAAAATATACGTGCCGTGGACTACAGTTGAACGCCTGGAGAATAAAAGATGGACAAACTCGTGCCCAGTGTTGTGCTGGTTACTAAGAAATAGTGACTAGTTACAGTTACTAGTTAATTCATTCAAAAAGTAACTCAGTTACTTTGTTGATTATTTACACCAAAAAGTAATGCGTTACTGTTAAAAGTAACTTTTTAGTTACTTTTTCAAAGAACCTTCTTTAATGTTCCCATTAATGCCCTTTTATGTGTTATGGTCTACAAACACAAAACTGACTTAAACACACAGTCATTTTTAAACACTATTTTATTAAAGTCAGAGCAGCACAAACTGAATATATCACAAGGATTTCTGAAATAAATAACAAAACAAGCTGAATAATATATTCACAATCAAAAACTAAAGTGGCTTCTGCATCATAAAAGCTGTTGTGTTGAGCTCTTAAACATGTTCCTTTCACAGCTGAAAACTATCAACAATGTAGAACAGAACACCGGGTTAGCTTCTAGCTTCTAGCTCCTCAGGCATGGAGTTTCTGGAGGTGTTGCTATCACAGTAGATACGACCTTCAAACCAGAAAGACACAGCTTACATTAGACTAAAAACTTTTTGTCTTTATGCTCAACTAAAGTGAAATAATGAGCGTATTTCCACTTTGAGAAACTCGTCTTGCTCTCGCCTCGACTCGCCATTACTGCCGCACAGACCTGAATAAACAGAGACACGCCCACAGTGCATCTTCTTCATGTTTACAGTGGTTCATCCTCCAATCCTACAATGCGTCTCTGCTGTAAACAGGTTAGACTGTAGTCTACACTTCAGCCCAAATTCATTCATTTTATAAAAGTTACCATACGGTAACGGTAACAAAGTTACTTTATTTTTAAAAGTAATGCGTTACCTTCCAACACTGTATGTATATATATATTTATTTTTTTTATGTGTGTGTGTGTGTGTGTAAGACAGTGAGGAGTGTGACTTCTGAAGACAGAAGTCTGTCCTGAAGGTGTATCAGCACTTCACTGAACTGTACACTCACCTGATACACACACACACACACACACACACACAGCTGCATTAACACATTTAAATCGCTATCTCTCTAATCACACTTAATTCCTCCAGGATTAATTACAGGTTGGGTGACCTCTAACCTCTCGTGTGATGCTGATGTTCCTCCTCAGAAGTCCGTCTGCTGTCTGAAGTCTCAGCTCCACCCTCTTCAGGTCATCAGACTTCATCAGGGCTGTCAATTAAACACAACCTATGTTTATCTACACTTATGATACCAGGACGAGAAAAAACCCCTCTGAAGATGTTCTTCTTAAAGACTGAAATCCGTATCAGAGCTCTTTTATAGAAATATATATATGACTGTATAATGCTGCTGCCATTAGGACTTTATTTCACATCACATGAATCTGCTGCACTTGTGAGTGGATTTGATTCGGACTTTTCTGATAAGCGTCTCTAATAGATCAGTGTAATTATTATAATATTAACGCTTAGTGGCGTCTCACCGTCCAGACTACAATTATCTCATACATACAACTGAGCATATCATTTAAACTCACACCTAGAGGTCGACTGATACAGGATGACCAATATATGTTGCTGATTTCTTTTGTCCGATATGTTTGTCCAAATAAAATCTCTACAAATTTAAACCTATTTTGTAATGACACTGAATTAAAATAAAAAAATTAATAAAAAATCTGTGTGACATGAACAACTCATATTTCTTGTCCACTTATTACACTATTTATAACTTTTAGAATAAACTTTAAAAACTGGACCAATATAAAGTTTGTTCACAAACTTTTACTAAACTGAGTTTATTTATATGATCATCACCATTCATTACATCTCATTACCTCTGTCTTTGTCCCGCTTTTCTTCTTCTACACTTTTTCTTCTATTTTATTTAATTTGTATTGTTTTCCAGCACAGTAATGTGATGAATGTAAATAATGTTATGTTTGCATCATTATGCTATAAAACACATATTATCCCATTAAGTTCTGAGCATGCGCAGAAAGAACCAGAGACATGACTGCACAGCGTTTTTTACTCGTTTACTCTGCACACTGCAAACACACCCACATGCAGCACGAGAGCGCCCTCTAATGGCTATCAGATATTATAACATTAATGCAATGTTACCAATGTCACTATGACCATTATTAATTTAGGGGCTTCAGGAAAGTCTGCAAAGGAAACAAAACTATACCTACCTTTTCCGGTTTGTCTGAATCATTGCACGAAACACATTAAAAAAAATCAGAAAACACAGCGACAAGTCAGACAAACCGGAAAAGGTAGGTATCGTTTGTGAATGTAAACTTATCAATCATTGAAGAAGACACCTGTCATTCACCTGTATATCTTGACTGACAGGTGTCTTGTCCAATGATCGGTAAGTTTAAATTCACAAACTATACCTACATTTTCCGGTTTGTCTGACTTGTGTTTTCGGATTTGTTATTTTGTTTTCGGATTTGTTAATCTGTTTTGTACTTCTCACACACACACACACACACACACACACACACACACACACACACACACACACACACACACACACACACACACACACACACGTGCTCAGCTCTGCTCGGTGTCTTTCTCCTTTTTCTCCTCGTCACCAGTCACTAAAACAGAGCACACTGATTAGTCCCATCAGCCACAGATCTGCTTCTCACCGCTCGTTTCCCCCCGGCTCCACCCTCCATTCACCAACCGCCGCTCGTGCACGCACCCGCTGCTCCATCCAGCAGTAGTGTTCAGGTGTTGTGAGGTGAATCCAGTGTTAACCCTGTCAGAATAACTGCTGAAAGATCATCCACTTTCTTGTGCCAATCCATGCGATTAATTATAAAGTACAGATGTTTAAGTGAATCAGGTTCTGCCCCACATTAACTGTCAGCTATATTGCTTTCAGAGCTCAAAATGAACAAAGCACTAAAGCTGCAAGAAAATACCTCAACTTCAGTTTCTGTCAAATTTCTTTTCTTTAAGGACATCAAACATCACTGACTTTACTAAAGTGGATTTCAAAAAAAAAAAATACCATCATTGAATGCTCTCTGTGATGAAGAGACATTAGACATGATTGAAATTCAAAATCTTTATTTATTTAATAGTGTTTATTGTGTCTCGCTGTAGTAAAATTGTTCAGACGCTCTGTTTCTCTTGTCGTCTTCTTCTTTTTCTATTTCTCCTTTTCTTTTGAAGGTTTTTTTGTCTCAGCTGAGCAACAATTTCCTCCCATCGCTCTCGGACTCTCATATAATGTTCTGTTTTATTCTCTGAAGTCTTCTTTTCTTCCTCACAGAGATTCTGGGTATCCTGGAGCCCCCTGTTGGTCTGAAGCTGTAAGTTGTTCCTCTCCTCTATGTCAAGTTTAGTTTTCTCTCTTTCGTCCTCTTGTTTTTCCTCAAAATCCAACGTGGGCTCAAACTGAGAAACACGTTCCTCCAGTCGCTCTTTGTCTGTGATTAAATGATCTCTCTCCTGCTCTGCACTATTTTTCACTTTCTCACAGTGATTCTGAGTATCCTGGAGCTCCATGGTGGTCTGTTCCAAAGTGACCTCAAGCTGAGCAACATGTTCCTCTAAATTCTTTTGTTCTCTCGTCCAGCTCTCTCTCTCACAGTCTACAGTTTTCTCCAGTTCCTCATGGATTTTCAGGGAAGACTGGAGCTTCGTGGTGGTCTGTTCCAACGTGACCTCAAGCTGAGCAACATGTTCCTTCAGTTGTTCTTGCTCTATCATCCAGGTCTCTCTCTCACATTCTACAGTTTTCTCCAGTTCCTTATGGATTTTCAGGGAAGACTGGAGCTTCATGGTGGTCTGTTCCAACGTGACCTCAAGCTGAGCAACATGTTCCTCCAGTTGTTTTTGTTCTCTTCTCCAGCTCTCTCTCTCACATTCTACAGTTTGCTCCAGTTCCTCATGGATTTTCAGGGAAGACTGGAGCTCCATGGTGGTCTGTTCTAAAGTGACCTCGAGCTGAGCAACATGTTCCTCCACTTTCTCTTGTTCTCTGTTTCAGGTCTCTTTCTCACAGTCTACAGTTTTCTCCAGTTCCTTATTGATTTCCAGGGAAGACTGGAGCTCCATGGTGGTCTGTTCCAAAATAAACTCAAGCTGAGCAACACGTTCCTCCAGTTGTTGTTGTTCTCTCGTCCAGCTCTGGCTTCTCTCAGTTATGTCCTGTTCCTGCTGCTTTCGCTCAGAAGCCAAAGTAGCCTCCAACTTTTGCACCATCTGTAGCAGAACGGCTTTCTCTTCTTTCTCTTCTGTTATCTTCTCTATCATTAGAAGAGAAAATGCATCCAAGTCTTCTACTACTTTCTCCATGAGTTCCAGCTTCTCCTTCATTTCAGCAATCTGCTTAGATTTCTTTGTTCTTCTGCTTTGAAAAAACTTTCTCAACCTTCTGAAGAGCTCCATGTTTATGCCTCTTTACTCACACGCACAAACCTTGGAAATGAGAGAAACAGAGACGCGTTCCCAATTATAGACGTTGCCTTACTGTGACGTCACAGGGAGATGCCCCCACCCTCCGTCTGTGACGTAACCCGGTCTCTCTTAACCTGACACTATGCGCATGCGCACATTACAGAGGTAAGGAGCGGATAAAATATCATGTCTTCACAGCTTTTCTGTTGTTTCTGAGAGAAGAGCGATATTACAGTCATAAATAAGATAAAAACGGCTGTAAACTGTGTATAAAGCGAGTGAATCCGAGTTGAGAACCGGAAGTTGACCGGAGTGACTCTATGAATGTTGCAGATTCATAAATGACCAGTAGGTGGCAGTGTGATGTGTATTAGAGCTCACTGTCACAGCAGGTAATTAGAAGTAGTGGAGCTCTAATGACGTCATTAATAGCGAGGACAAGACACACAGCAGTTTGGGATTCTTTTATTGACTTTATTGATTAATTGATTTGGAGTATGATTGTGTTTCTGATCAAAGTAAGTTCATGTGTATGGAGTAAAAACAACCTGTACATTTCTCACTTCCAGACAGTATTATGAGATGTTCATCTGCTGGAAGTTCATGTTTAATGCTGAATGTTTTATAGGATTTACGAGCTGGAAGAAATGTTTCTATATTGGTTTTGTTTTAAACGACTGGTGAATTTTTATCTTCTTTTTCCCCTCAACTATAAGGTTGAAACCATTTGTTTTTAAAATGCATTATTCACTAAATAAACATCAATGAAAACTGGATGATTTGTTTTTATTGAATGTAAAAATATTAATTTGAGGATAATTGAACTTAATGTATCGAATAGTTTTGGATTAAATGAAGACTTTACTGAACTAAACAGCACTGAATTCTCCTTTAAATCAACTTAAGTTTACTGAACTAAATACTGTTACTTATATGAAAATAAACCCGGTTTCTTGAACCCTGTTCGGTTTCAGCCCCACTTTTGGGCCTCACAGCTGAAAATGACCTTCCTGACTTTCAATGGTAAAAGTTCCTGACAACAGTGTGCTACATACACAATTTACATCTCTTTTAAAACAACACACTTTGGGCTTTACATCATCCAAAAATGCTGAAGTTATTTTTTAAAATATATAAATACATGAATTCGGTCCTGAAACAATCCAGAATAGTGACGGGTTAAAAGTCACATGTTTATAGTTTATATTTCAACTTTGAAGAAAATACAATAAAAACGAGTTTCCTATAAACATTAATCTGAGACTGTGTGTAGTCCTTTTCTCCCTCCGTCTGTTTGAGGAAAAGCAGCCTGATAACCAAATGTACTGGGAATAATAACATTCACACAATAAGCATAAGACTGGTATTTGAACATTAGAAAAACAGTAGAAGAAGAAAGTAATGAAAATAAAAGTAGCACAATGCTTCCTTCAGTGCCTCTGTGAATGATGGAGCACATCTGGACCTTCCTTTTATCCTTACATTCTACAAACAGCACATCCTCTTCTCTCAGCCAGTGATGAGGCCTCGAGGAGCTTTTTTCAGAAGCTTGTTGGTGATGGTTTGAGGGTTTGTGGACTGAATTTTCCCACATGCTCAGATGTTATTTTTTAGGAGATCTCTAAACAGTGCTGGACTTGTGTAGAAGTCGTCAACAAACAGTTTGTAGCCCATTTCCAACATCTTCTTATCAACAAGTGGCATGACAGATGGTCTACAGACTGACTGGTGTGTAAAATCCTGATTCCACCTCTATTCAGGTGTGTTGGGGGATACAACCAGTGAAGACTGGGATTTTCTGTCTCTCACTCTTACTGGTAGAGCTGAAACAGGTGCTGAGTTTGGAGACTGCTTGAACCTCTTTTCTGGTTGATGGCTGGTGTGTGGAACCCACTTCTCCTCAGAAGATTCAACTAAATGACTGTTAAAAGACAAAAAAAAGGAAAAAATAGCATTGTATATCAAGTACATACTTTTGTAGTAGTATGAAATCAGGAACCACTGTGTATATTCACACATGGCAAAACCATGGAACAGTGGAGAACCTTCCCAGGAGTGGCCGGCCGACCAAAATTACCCTAAGAGCACAGCGACGACTCATCCAAGAGGTCAGAAAAGACCCCACAACAACATCCAAAGAACTGCAGCCTCACATGCCTCAGTTAAGGTCAGTGTTCATGACTCCACCATGAGAAAGAGACCATTTAAAAACTGCATGTTCACTTGTGTTATTGTTACTAATATTTAAATGAGGTTGATGATCTGAAACATTAACGTGTGACAAACATACAAAAAAATACGAAATCAGGAAATTGCAGTTGCTCAGCTGGAGGTCACTTTGGAACAAAACCAGCATGGAGCTCCAGGATTCTCTAAATCAGTGTGAGAAAGAGAAGAAATGTGCAGCGCATCAGAGAAATATGAGAGAAACCCAATGTTGAACCTCTTCATGTCCAATGATTAAAAATCAAAGGAAATGTACAAAATAATGAAATATTAAATTATTCAACATTTTTGTGTTTTTGTTACTATAATAAATATAAAAGTAATGAAACCTGTTCAGGGGGTGTCCCAATACTTTTGCCGATATAGTGTATCACTTCATTTGTGCTGGAACAGTTTTCTCTTTACAGGATCTGTACCTCAGGTATGAGAAAATATGACTATAACACACTGATAACACACTTACCAGGCAAGACTTCAGGAAGTGTTCAGACTTTTCCCTCATAAACAAAGGTAGACCTTCTGAGAGCTCTAGATTTTCTTTAGGCAGCACATCAGAAGCCTAAAAGACAGAAAAAGTTCAAACCTTCAGATTCATGGCTACTGAAAGTTGAAAGGACACTGGTTGTCAGCTCGCAATCTTTAAAAGGACAATTGATCGTGTCATGACCTCCACAAACGATTTCTGAGATGGTTTCAAAACTGTGGTATTTAAACTCGTACACCTTCACCACTCCACTGCTCTCCCTCTCATCCACACACACGTCTACTGACTTTCATTCTCCTTCTCTCCAGGACGCACCTCCACGTCTCCAGACTCTTCTCAACCTGCTCCCTACTCTCACCACGAATCACAATACCGTCGCCAAACATCATAGTCCACGGAGAGACTCCTGTCTGACCTCGTCCGTCCTCACGTGCCTCTGCATGCTATATCATGCTCTTCATTAGCATTGAAAACATCCGATTACTCCTTCAATCCTTTATTTCTACAAAGCCTTAAAATCTGGAAACAATTTAGAAAACATTTCGGTTTCCAGGCAGCATCAGGTCTGTCTCCTAAATATAAAAACCCCTCCTTTCTACCCTCTATTTCGGACGGATCCTTTGCACTGTGGTTTAGAAGGGGCATTGTAAACATTAATGATCTTTTTCAGGAGAATACATTTGTCACTTTTTTCTACCTGTCAGAAAAATTCAACCTCCCTAAAACTCATTTTTTCCGATATCACCAAATTCGTGATTTTGTAAGGAACACATTCTCTCATTTCCTGCACCCACCTCCTAAACAAGAGATTGATCGAGTTTTAGAAACAAAACTTTGTAAGGGTACTGTCTCTAATATTTATAAAACTATTTTTTCATTCGTTGTTCAATCGGGATCTTCATCGCTTTCTAAAATAAAGAGTAACGGAGAATCAGACCAGCCTTGACCTCTTACTGGACATCAATTTTTAAATCAATCTCTGAATACTTCATTTTAGATATTAAACCATGTCCCCTAATAGCATTATTTGGACTCAAGCCCACAAATCCCTCATTGTCATCCTTACAATCAAACATGCTCGCCTTTTGTTTAATAGTAGCAAAGAGACTTATATTACTGAATTGGAAGAATCCTCACCCACCCAGTTCTTCTCATTAGATACATGACCTGTCTCAGTTTATTCAAATAGAAAAGATCAGATTTACATTACTTGGTATTACGGAAAAGTTTTACACCACCTGGCAACCATTCTTATCATATTTAAGAGAAAGAGGAAAATAAAATCCTGTTCTCTTTGTTTAGCCTTTTTGAGCTCTTCCCCTTGCCCCTGACTTCTTGGTAGATGTAGAAAGGAGAAATGAAAACATATCTTTGAGAGTGTTAATGTACTTAGGTGCAAAATCTTTTATTTTGTTTTATTTTTCTTTCTTTCTCCTGTTCTTGATGCTCACATTCATGATTGTGATTGTGTGTATAACTTAGAAAGAGAGAGACCAATTTCTTGTTGTTGGACTAAATTAACCACTGTATCATTGTCTTTCTCGCCTGAGTGTCTTTCTGTTTGAAGTGCATCAATAAAAAAGAGTTGGATAATAATAATAATAATAATAATAAGAAGAAGAAGAAGCCAAGTGATTTTGAAATGTTTTGCCGGTGTCTATGATGACTGGTGGGTCCATCTAATACACAAACGCCAAGTGTTCAAGGGAAGCAAATAGAAGCGAGACTGCTTCTATGCTAGAAGAACGATAGTGTTTTGAACTCCTCAGCAAACCGGTTCATTCTCCTGCTCTACTGAAACTGTGAATGTATGCAAAAGTGCAAACAGTGACCAAGAAGCTTTTCCCTGCGGTAGTTTCTGTAGTGTAGTGGTCATCACGTTCGCCTCACACGCGAAAGGTCCCTGGTTCGACACCAGGCAGAAACAAGGTTGTGATTTTGAAGCTAGTGTTACATTCTTAGGCCTGTAAACTGTGTTACTCAACAGCATTAGAGAAATGTAGAAAACTTTCTTTTATATTGTTTCTGTAGTGTAGTGCTTTAAGTGTTATTGCTGCTGTTTGAACTACAAAAGTTAAATGTTCCTTATTTTAAAATATGCAAATGCAGTTATAAGAAATTAAAAAATATTTATATTTTAATAAAATCTGAATTCAAGAAATTCCTGGAAAAAAATCACTTATTTTACACACAGAGCTGTGCAGTAAAGCTGAAACTCTACATCTTCAAACTGCATCATGTCATTAAAAAAAAGGAAAACTTTACAGAAGTGTTTGATTTACAAAATGCTAGCTAGTGATGTACATGCAGCCCCTTTTTACATCATTAGAATGCACAATTACTGTAGGAAAATTATAATCTAAGAAACTCCTGGAACTAATAAGCAAAAAAAAAATGAACAGGTACTTTAACAAATCTTGTTTAGTAAAACTCCAAATTGTTAAAAACTTTTCACTGACATTCAGAAATGTAACAATTGTTTCAACAACAAAAACATCTGTAGAGTCTGTAACACACCTTTATCACATTGTCCACAACAAGAGGGGTCGCACTAGATCCACTCATGGTCAGCAATGTCTGAGATGAGAGTGAGGACTCTGGGATTGACTGAACACTTTTTTCTTCTTGGATTCAACCTCGGTGCCTCTCAGGATTTATGGAAAAGAAACACCTTTATGGAAAAAAAAAAGAGTGAGAGAAAGATTGAGAAAATGAACAACCTGAGATGGATATCAAATTGATACGTTTGATGAATCCAAAAAAGGTGTTGATAAAAACAGAATATTAGCGTTGGAGAAACTCCAGTGTTGATCGTAGTTCCACTGGGTAGTGTATGTTAAAGCAGTTATAACTGCCAAACATCAGGCAGATGGAGGAGGTGAAGGTTGTGATGTGGTCGTTGACAATCTTCTTGTCGATGCTCAACATGAATGTCTCAGCAGCGACGCAGGAGGAACCTGGGAATAATAATAAAAATAATAATTCAAACGTTTATTAACAGGGGCTTCAATGTCAGTTATATATATAATGCAGATACATGAAACAAATTGGAGGATGGACGCTGCCAATATTGGTAGGGAACAAATACAAAATGGCTTAATAAAGTAATTAATGTGCCAAATAAAAATATTACATAAAAAGGAAAGTAATTATTAAACAATAAAATTGGAAATAAAAGGGAAAATTAAATAATGGTGCTAATTTTAAATTAAAACTGAAAATGATAAATATTGATCTGTCAATGTAAAATAAAATAAGTTGGTAAAGTTTCTTTTTTGGATGCTGTATTTGGCACAATAATTAATCAACCATGTATTTATTTCTTTTTTATTACCAATTAAGGCAGGAACTTGAGGGATTTATGGACGTGACCTAAAGATAATGAGGAGTTAATAATATTGAGAAGAGGCTCACCAGCTGTATGTAACACTTCCTTCAATAGATGAGTAGGAATGGGATCTAACTGACGTTGTTGATTTAGCTTTGGTAATAAAATCATACAGCTCTTCCTGTCCTGTACATGTAAAACAGTGTAGTTGTGGAGTTGTAGGTGAGATTGTGTCAGGAGATGCTGTCAGAGGTTGGACCGCCACAATTCTTTTTCTAATGTTATAAATTTTTCAGTGAAGAAATTCATAAAGTCGTCACTACTAAACTGTGATGGAACACATTTTTCAGATCCCTGATTTGTAGTTAATTTAGCTACTGTACTGAAAAGGAACCTGGGATTGTTTTTGTTGTTTTCTATGAGTTTGCTCAGGTGTTCAGCTCTAGCAGCTTTTAGCGTCTGTCTGTAGCTGAGCATACTGTCTTTATACGCAATTCTAAATACCTCTAATTTAGTTTTCCTCCATTTTCTCTCCAGATTACGTGCTGTTCTCTTGAGGACATGCGTATGACTATTATACCAAGGTGCAGGTGCTTGTTCTCTAACCTTTTTTAACCGGATGGGGGCAACAGTGTCTAATGTGCTAGTGAGGATAAGGTCTATGTTGTTAGTCATTTCATCAAGATTATCAGCAGTTATGGGTTTAGTGAGGAATTGAGATAAATCAGGCAGGTTATTTATGAATCTGTCCTTAGTGGTCTGAACAATAGTCCTACCAAGTCGATAACGTGGTGAAACACGGCTAATCTGCTCTACCGGTAGTGTGTACAGTATGAGGTAATGGTCTGTGATGTCATCATTCTGAGGTAAAATATCTATATCAGTGACGTCTGCTCCGTGGGATATTATTAAGTCTAGTGTGTGGTTAAAACGGTGCGTTGGTCTGGTGACGTTTTGTTTAACCCCAAAAGAGTTTAATAAGTCGACAAATGATAATCCTAGAGCATCGTTTACATCAACTACATGAATATTAAAATCTCCTACAAGCAGCACTTTATCAAAATCGATCAAGAGGTCTGATAAAAAACGAGCAAACTCTTGAAGAAAATCAGCGTAGGGTCCTGGGGGTCTGTACACGGTGACCAGAGCGAGTTTTCTATGCATGTCTGAAAGTATAATTTTAAGAACGAGCACTTCAAATGATTTAAAACTGAATCCTAATCTCTGACTAACATTAAGAGAAGCACTATAAATGGTTGCTACACCTCCCCCACGACCAGTCTGACGGGGCTCATGCTTATAAACATATCCTGACGGTGTCGACTCGTTTAGACCCTTATAATCACCTGGTTTAATCCAGGTCTCAGTGAGACAGAGTGCTGAGAGATTATTCTCTGTGATCATCTCATTTACAATCAGTGCTTTGGGTGCAAGTGATCTAATGTTTAAAAAACCAAACTTTAGAACTTTTTGGTGTTTGCTTTTCTGGCATTTTTCAGTTTTAACTGCAATAAGATTATTTCTGGATCTTGTGTATTTAATTCTTGGTTTTACTACATGAGGAATAGATACGGTTTCTATAAACTGGACTGTGTGTGAACTTGTAACTATTTGGTTTCTTGTATAAATGTTCTCATAGTCGTAAATTTCCTGATGTCTTACCAGTCAGATGGTGTGAAGAATCCTAGAGATGTTATCTGATAGCACTGCTGCTCCAACTCTGCTGGGGTGCAGGCCATCAGGGCGGAAGAACCTCGGACGCTCCCAGAAACAGTTCCAGTTATTAATAAAGAGAAGTTTGTGCTCTCGACACCATGACTGTAACCATTCATTTAGTGCAAAGAGTCTACTAAACTTCTCAGCCCCTCGCTGGTAAGTGGGAAGAGGTCCTAACACTATGATCCTCGTTGTGGGTGATGTGCTGCGTACCGTCTCCACCAGGATCCTGAAATCCCTCTTTAAGATCACCGTTTGCCTCAGCCGGGTGTCGTTCGTTCCGGCATGAAGAACAACCGCTGCGAAGTTCTCGTTCAGGATCGCGGGGACCTGCGCAGCGACATCGAGAACACGAGCACCAGGAAAACAGCGAGTGTGCACCTTACCTTTGTCTCCGGTAGCGCGGACATGCCGGACGATGGAATCTCCAAGAATCACAGTATGACGTTCCGTCTCGCGGAGAGGGGCGAAGCGGTTCTCGGTCGAGATCTCGAAGGCCGGTGGTGGTGGTGGGGGAGACGTCCTCGACCGGGGCTTGGCTCGTGTCTTCCGCTGCTGCAGCATCCAGGGTCCGTGGGCCTGGGCAGAGAAACACGCAGAGTTGAGGTGCTGGGAGCGTTAGATTCAACCCGGGAATTTACCTGGGACGAGTGAGCGTCCACCCGGGATGTTTCCAGCACCGCATTCCGCTCACACAGCTGGGCATCGAACGAGTTCTCACCTGTGCTCAAAGGCAGACACACAGCTGGCATAGTGCTTATAATAGCAGATAGAGTTAAGATACAGAGATGTGATAAAGTGAGAGGGAATGAATATAGTCAACACCAGTGATAGTCGAGTTAACTAACTACAGGCACAAGACAGAAAGCCAAAAAAACAATTTAGGATTATTAAAAGAGGAAAAAAGGAGAGATTAATAGTAAAGTTTGTTTGAAAACGCAGAGAGAAATACAAACACGTAACTCGCGGCAAACAAGTCAAACACAAGAAGCTACGTCAAAGTGCTGTCATGAGACAAAACACTTGGCCATGCTGTCACCATCATTATCATCAGTTTGGGGGCATCAGGAAAGTCTGCAGAAAAAAACTAACCGTACCACAGACTGAAAATACACTGTTTAGATAAAATACATCACCAACAACAAGACACAATTGTCTTCTCTCTCTGTATGTTTCTTACTTCAGTGTAGAAAACTCTTAGTGAGGAACATCTCTTTTACTCCATCACAGGTCTGCACATGCAACAACTGCACTGTAACATCATCACTTCTACATGAGTTCTTCTACAGCTTACCGGTAAGTGTGCCATTACTGCCACCTAGCGGATAATTTACAAATACACTCATCATGACAGGTAGGTTCACACCTGTATTGTATTGTATTGTATTGTATGTTGTATGCTTAAAGAAACACTAAAAAAAAATAAAGAACAGAAAAAGAAAAAGGGAAAAAGAAAATTACTGTAAATTGGTTTTCATAGAACATGTAGGAATTTGAAGCAGAAGGAAAACACAGGTAGGAACCGAACCTCAGACCCCACTGTAATGTAGAACACAGACACACTGTATAACATTAAATCAGTTCACATTTATTAACAACATCCCGACTTCCCAAGCCATGGCATAATGACACCAGACTCTTTCTCCAAATAATTATAGAGGATCCTCACATACACAAAGCTTCTGTGTCTAAACTGCAATTTCTTGGGGCATCTGATATCAGAACAATGTAAAACTTAAAAGAAAAAAAAGGCAGGCAAAATATCCCTGTGCCCAAGACCAAGGAACAGCTCATGTATTTCCTAGGAATGTGGTTGCAGGAATTTTCAAGACTGGAAACTTCCCATATGAATTATCAGGAATATTTCGGTATTAACAGGAATGAATGGAAATACAGTTGGAATTTACAAAATTGCAAGTTATCCTATAACAGGGAACTTAAATGTAGTTAAAAAATAACTTGCTTGATAATCAACCAGATTGAATGCAGTTTCAGTTGAATTTCTACCTGCACATTCATCAATCACATGCACACAGCACACTTACTGCAGGGCTCCAGAGGCCGTACCCCTACATGCACTGTGTTTTCTTCATCTAAACAATGAGTCACGCCTCAAAAAAGGGTAAAAACCACTGCCTTATGGGTAATAAAAGACTAATAATCAGGATCTCAGGTCTACATTCCTTACTATTGAAGTAAACAGGACCAATACAGAACAGTTCATCAGACAGGAACACACACTGATTAGTCCCATCAGCCACAGATCTGCTTCTCACCACTCGTTTCCCCCCGGCTCCACCCTCCATTCACCAACCGCCGCTCGTGCACGCACCCGCTGCTCCATCCAGCAGTAGTGTTCAGGTGTTGTGAGGTGAATCCAGTGTTAACCCTGTCAGAATGACTGCTGAAAGATCATCCACTTTCTTGTGCCAATCCATGTGATTAATTATAAAGTACAGATGTTTAAGTGAATCAGGTTCTGCCCCACATTAACTGTCAGCTATATTGCTTTCAGAGCTCAAAATGAACAAAGCACTAAAGCTGCAAGAAAATACCTCAACTTCAGTTTCTGTCAAATTCCTTTTCGTTAAGGACATCAAACATCACTGACTTTACTAAAGTGGATTTCAAGAAAAAAAATACCATCATTGAATGCTCTCTGTGATGAAGAGACATTAGACATGATTGAAATTCAAAATCTTTATTTTTTTAAATAAAACTTTATATTAGAATTTAAAATAAATTAAGATGGTGAAACAACATGCACACTAAAGTACATGAAATGTTCGTATTTCACCATCTTTCTCTTTTCCTGAATCATTTTCTATTTCTTCAAGTTTCTTCAACAGATCCTCGAAGCTGTCGACGTCAAAGACTGGTACAGAATCCAGGATCTCTGTGCTGTTGTGGGGGTCTTCAGTATGATTCATGGCTCCAGACTGGTTAAAAAATCCATATTCCTCATTTAACATGGAAAAGATGTCATTGTTGAGCAAAGTGATTTCCTCCTCGTCCTCGAGCTGAACCTCACTGCTTGTACACTCAGACCCATAGCAGGTGCTGTAAACAGAAGTGCACAATTTTAGCTGCATATTAAAGTAAATGAGTGGCGATTATGGCGATTATTTAGGATGCAGAGTAAAACTTCATTTGCATGTCATTCTTCTGAAACTGTTCCAATGCAGTTTACTAACTCACTTGGTCTGGCAGAAAGTCGACTCAGAAACAGAAGGGAAAAGAGGAGGATCAAAGCAGAAGTCTTTAGGAGACAGCAGTTCTTGGTGGCTAAGGCCGGGGAACTGATCACTAACTTCAGGCACGAGGTCATGGACTGGTACTTCTTCTGGCATGTTCATGACTATATGGTGGTTTGGTTGATGATCAGGTCTCCTCTGTGAGTCACTACTCTGCACACTGCCTTTTCTCCTTCCCTTCTTTGGAAGCGGTTTATAAACCCAATCTACATGATAGAAAAGAAGAATTTAAAGAGTAAGAAGCAACATAAAAACAATAAAAGTGTCAGAATTGATGTGTTTGTTTTGTTATTTTGCCATTTGTCTATAAAGAAAGTTCACCTACCAGGAAACAATTGTTCGTGTTCCTGTTTAAGCCTCCATGATTCAGTGTAGTAGGGTTTCTTCTGTTCTTCACTCAGTTTGTTCCACTGGATCCCAAGCTGCATGCTGATCTCTGCAGAGCTGCTATTTGGATTGGCCTTGGAAAAGATGGACCTCTGTTTCCTCGCCCAAACCATGTAGGCATTCATTGGCCTTCTGATGTTACCTTTTTTATCTCTGCACTTGGCAACGTTAAATTTATCTACAAAATAAAAGCTGTTACCCGTCTTATTATCTCTCATTATTTCTCCTTTCTTCTGAAAGTCGCTCTTTCTGGCTGAAAAATCCTTTTTGGTGTTTTGGAGAGCGGATTGTTCAAAACATTGACGCTTATCACTAAAAACAATTAAAAACATTTCAGCTGTTTGTTTGCGCTTCATTGCTGTGATCAGTAAATGTTTGTGTTGAACAACAGCACAACAAAGTTGTCATGACAATAAAAGCGAGTCCAGGGCGCTATCAGAGATACCGACGTCACAAAAGAGGCGGGGCTTCAATGATTCAAATGCAGACACGGAAGCTGAAAACGGGTGGTGTAAAGACAAGCGAAGTGGTGTGTGATTGTAAACCCTACACGAGTTCCTATAGCGCTCCTTTGTTTAGACACAGTAGGGTATTAAAATATTTAGAATTATATTATTTATTAGAAAACACGTGTTTGCAGTTTGGAATGTGATTTTGATAAAAAATTATGGGGTTTAATTTGAGGTGTAATTAGTTTGTACTGCATATGGGGACCTGTTGTTGTTATACTTAACGTGACCATTAGGGGGAGTAGAAAATAGAAAATTTGCATTGAAAATAGAGAATGAGAGAACACGTGATTAGCGCGTGTCAGATGTGTGTTATGAGCTATTAGAAAAGAAATCATTCATTCATGCTACCTGACCTCACTTCCTTCTGTTTCCTGACAACACTGCACTTTTAACAAACACTTTATTAAATTTCCCTTAGATTATTCATTATACTTACCTTCTCTGAACACAAACAGATGTTTTACTTAAACACATGGTAGTATTTATAGTCTCTGTTTATCTTTTAATTATAATCATCTACTTATTAAGACGTTTGTAAGTAAGAAATTATCATAAGAATAAAATAATCTGGTAAATTAATCACAAGGTAAATTAACTTTAATACATATTTTTTATTGAATACAATCAAGTCCAAAAATGTATTTAAAAAAGAAAAAACATTAATGAAAGATTTGATTGATTTTGATCTGCCGCCAGTCTTTTTACAAGCACTTAGTGTTTTCTCAACTGGTCCACGACTACACCATAATATGTATGGGATTTTTATATCGGTATTAAAATAAGAAACTAAACTCCTATAAAATTATCTCAGCAGTAATAAAATCAAGATTTGGTGATTTCTGTAAAAAGTTTGGTGTGGAATGGACGTCTCTGTTCACCTGTGTACAGCAGCACATGGGGAGGACAACAAATAATGACAAGAAACAAAAAAGTGACAAACTTCATTTAGATTTGACTTTTCCTTCATCACCCTTATAACTGACATGCCATCATTATACACACACAATGAATGTAACACTGATTTGAGGTGATCCATGAAAAAAAAAAAACACTTTCTATTAGTCAGTTCTATAAATGTTAGTTTTAAGACTAACGAGGCATAAAAACAATTTAAATGTTTACACGTGAGATTCGTAACACCACTTCCACAAATACAAAGTGCCCTAGTGTAACATTTGATCAGTTCACAGCAAAAACAACTTCCTCCTTTCTGCTAAATCTTAATATTTAAATCCTTGTTTGGTCAATTATTCCCTGGTTCTCCTACAGCTGATGTTCTACTGTATACACAACACATCATCTACAGGAATCTTTGATATCCCCAGTCCTGAGGTGAGATACTGAACAGGAACGAGTGAGATGAGACTTAAAACTGTTGCTCAGAGAGATGAGTCCATAACATCTTCTCTTCATCTTCTTCCTCTTGATCTCATCTTTTTCCCTTTTCCTCCTGATCCCCTGGTGTTGGACAGAAATCCATCTGTAACCTATAACATAAAGCTGTTCAAACACTATGTGCTCTATATTCATCTTCATGTGAGGCTCATGACTGGTAGGAGACGAGCTGTTCGGAGGAGACTGAGTCCTCACAGGGGACGAGCTGCTTGAAGGAGGCCGAGTCCTCACAGGGGACGAGCTGCTTGGAGGAGACCGAGTCCTCACAGGGGACGAGCTGCTTGGGGGAGACCGAGTCCTCACAGGGGACGAGCTGCTTGGAGGAGACCGAGTCCTCACAGGGGACGAGCTGCTTGGAGGAGACTGAGTCCTCAAAGGGGACGAGCTGCTTGGAGGATACTGATGCCGTGTCCTGTCTCCGTCTTCCTGTGTCTGAAGAGACAAACACACAGTGAGACGCGTCTCGTAAAAGGAATCTATAATCAATATTACCTTCACCACCAGCTTGTGTGTTTAAACCTGAATAAATCCTCTATTAAACCATTAAAAACATTTTAACAAGTTATCACAATTTATATTTGAGTAAATATTTGAACACTTTGTCTTTTCCTAACACTGTTTATCAGTTCATTTCTGCTGAACTGAAGCCATTTTTCTTTCCTCTCAGTTTAACAGCAGTTACTGAAGCACACAGAGGAACAACTCAGTCATACACTACACAGATTTTTAGTGAACTATAAGTAAACTTATGTACTAATGTAACTTATGTTATCTTATTTACCTAAATATAGTTTTATTCATCTTTTAGTCAAAAAGTAGACGTTTCTATTAAAATAAACACAAAAGCAGCGCTAGCAAACCCGGCTAGCATGAGGCTAATGATGATACCTCCCACACCATTAGCCGAAAGGTCCATTTCTGCTCACTGCAACATTTATGGAAATATTATCACTCTTTATTATCATTCTTTATTTATTTATTTTAGAAAAATGTATCCACTTTTTCCTGCAAGTCTGTGATCTTTATACTAATGATCAGGAGTAAACACAAAATGAGGAACATCGCTTTTCCCCTCTTCACTCCAATACCGATGGTTAATAATAATTATAATTATAATAAATGATAAACTCTGTGTTTTTAAGAGAATGTAGTTTCTTTTCGGCTTCTCCCGTTAGGGGTCGCCACAGCGGATCCTCCGCACGTTTGATTTGGCACATGTAAAATCCATAAACCTCAGAAACTCACCGTTCCAGGGGTCATACAGTTCGTTTCATCCCAGCAGAGGGTCTTCATCCTCCACCTGGAACACGGCGTCTCTCGGAGCTACAGGAGGAAGATCCAAGTGATGCTGAGGAAAGAAAAGTCCAACCAAATAATATCAAATATATAATATAAAATATTTCATATAATACAAATCAAAAGTAATATTACAGAGTTGAATCCCAGTGGAAACGCGACTGATCCGAAGCTGCTGCTTTTCAGCTGATACACACTGTGTGGTCAAAAGTATTTGGACATTTGTCTTTTCCAGCCAGATGTGGTTCATAAATTCACATAATTCACATGCACTAAAATGCACCATACAGCTAATTAACATGCAAACTGTGAAAACACTTCATAGAAACAGAATGTAGAACCACTGAAAGGATTTTAAATGGGATTTAAATACCCGCTACAGAGGGAAGCAGGAGCTTTTCTGTAGCTCTTAATGCTTTTATGTTCATGGCACAGGACCAAATATCAGTTTATTTTATATTTCCATAATGAGCTGGAATAAATCATAAATGCTGCGGTGCCAATGGAAGATTAAGGAGAAAAAGAGTCTCCAGGGACTCTTGTCATTTTGGATGTTATTATTAAGGTTGGTAGTCGATATATAAGGTTTCCCTTCACTGTGGCACACTGACCTGCTTCAGCACATGATTCCTTTATCCTGACACATAGCAGTGTAGGGAACAGACTACAGGCAGCTGCAGGACGTGATGACTGGCTTCTTGGTGAATTTAACAACATGTAGAAATTGTAAACATTGTCCTGAAGTAGTTTATAATATGACAGGTGACAGAGGCTTCACCCCTCAGATGCTCCTCACCTCCTTAAATGCAGATGTGGAGCTCTGGATGTCTCAGCTGGAAGATTTCTATACCACCCGGAAAAAGTGTGTAAGATTATCAGGGTGTGTGGTGTTTTGCACAATGTGGCACTGAGGACCAGTTTCCCTCTCCCTCCTGACCTCCCTCCCCCTCAGCATTATGACCCCGAGCCACAGCCCCCTGCCCCATAAGAGGAATATAAACTTAGTGGAAGAATCCATGAGGAGGTCATACGGCGTTTGTAAGGAGGACAAAAATCATGGTTGTTAATAGTGTTTATTGTGACTCTTTGTAGTAAAAGATTAAAATCAAAATTAAAAAAAAGATAAAAAAAAGATTTGACAAAACAGAAATAAAAAATTATCAAAAGACGAGACGATCTACAAGATACAATAGCTTTACACTCAGCTTTATACTATTGACTATAAGTGTAAAACTATCATAAATAGCCATAAGAGAAACAGAAAGAGGAAAAAGGCATGTTCAGATGCTCTGTTTCTCTTGTCGGCTTCTTCTTTTTCTATTTCTCGTTTTCTTTTGAATGTTTTCTTGTCTCAGCTGAGCAACAATTTCCTCCCATCGCTCTCGGACCCTCATATAATGTTCTGTTTTATTCTCTGAAGTCTTCTTTTCTTCCTCACAGAGATTCTGGGTATCCTGGAGCCCCCTGTTGGTCTGAAGCTGTAAGTTGTTCCTCTCCTCTATGTCAAGTTTAGTTTTCTCTCTTTCGTCCTCTTGTTTTTCCTCAAAATCCAACGTGGGCTCAAACTGATCAACACGTTCCTCCAGTCGCTCTTTGTCTCTGATCAAATGATCTCTCTCCTGCTCTGCACTATTTTTTACTTTTTCACAGTGATTCTGAGTATCCTGGAGCTCCATGGTGGTCTGTTCCAAAGTGACCTCAAGCTGAGCAACATGTTCCTCTAAATTATTTTGTTCTCTCGTCCACCTCTCTCTCTCACATTCTACAGTTTTCTTCTTGGTGGTCTGTTCCAACGTGACCTCAAGCTGAGCAACATGTTCCTCCAGTTGTTTTTGTTCTCTCCTCCAGCTCTCTCTCTCACATTCTACAGTTTGCTCCAGTTCCTCATGGATTTTCAGGGAAGACTGGAGCTCCATTGTGGTCTGTTCTAAAGTGACCTCGAGCTGAGCAACATGTTCCTCCACTTTCTCTTGTTCTCTGTTCCAGGTCTCTCTCTCACAGTCTACAGTTTTCTCCAGTTCCTTATTGATTTCCAGGGAAGACTGGAGCTCCATGGTGGTCTGTTCCAAAACAAACTCAAGCTGAGCAACACGTTCCTCCAGTTGTTGTTGTTCTCTCGTCCAGCTCTGGCTTCTCTCAGTTATGACCTGTTCCTGCTGCTTTCGCTCAGAAGCCAAAGTAGCCTCCAGCTTTTGCACCGTCTGTAGCAGAATGGCTTTTTCTTCTTTCTCTTCTCTTATCTTCTTTATCATTAGAAGAGAAAATGCATCCAAGTCTTCTACTACTTTCTCCATGTGTTCCAGCTTCTCCTTCATTTCAGCAATCTGCTTAGTTTTCTTTGTTCTTCTGCTTTGAAAAAACTTTCTCAACCTTCTGAAGAGCTCCATGTTTATGCCTCTTTACTCACATGCAAAAACCTTGGAAATGAGAGAAACAGAGACGCGTTACCAATTATAGACGTTGCCTTACTGTGACGTCACAGGGAGATGCCCCGCCCTCCGTCTGTGACGTAACCCGGTCTCTCTTAACCGGACTATGCGCATGCGCACATTACAGAGGTAAAGAGCGGATAAAATATCATGTCTTCACAGCTTTTCTGTTGTTCCTGAGAGAAGAGCGATATTACAGTCATAAATAAGATAAAAACGGCTGTAAACTGTGTATAAAGCGAGTGAATCCGAGTTGAGAACCGGAAGTTGACCGGAGTGACTCTATGAATGTTGCAGAATCATAAATGACCAGTAGGTGGCAGTGTGATGTGTATTAGAGCTCACTGTCACAGCAGGTAATTAGAAGTAGTGGAGCTCTAATGACGTCATTAATAGCGAGGACAAGACACACAGCAGTTTGGGATTCTTTTATTGACTTTATTGATTAATTGATTTGGAGTATGATTGTGTTTCTGATCAAAGTAAGTTCATGTGTATGGAGTAAAAACAACCTGTACATTTCTCACTTCCAGACAGTATTATGAGATGTTCATCTGCTGGAAGTTCATGTTTAATGCTGCATGTTTTATAGGATTTATGAGCTGGAAGAAATGTTTTACTTTGAAATGTTTTCTTTTAACCAACTGGTGCATTTTTATCTATATGCTTCAGATGAGTTTTATAAAAAACACATTTTTAATTAAAAAAATTAAATGTTATTCTGAGTGAAACCACTTGTTTATTAAATGCATTATTCACTAAATAAACATCAATGAAAACTGGATGATTTGTTTTTATTGAATGTAAAAATATTAATTTGAGGATAATTGAACTTAATGAATCGAATAGTTTTGGATTAAATGAAGACTTTACTGAACTAAACAGCACTGAATTCTCCTTTAAATCAACTTAAGTTTACTGAACTAAATACTGTTACTTATATGAAAATAAACCCGGTTTCTTGAACCCTGTTCGGTTTCAGCCCCACTTTTGGGCCTCACAGCTGAAAATGACCTTCCTGACTTTCAATGGTAAAAGTTCCTGACAACAGTGTGAGATTCCTATAAACATTATTCTGAGACTGTGTGTAGTCCTTTTCTCCCTCCGTCTGTTTGAGGAAAAGCAGCCTGATAACCAAATGTACTGGGAATAATAACATTCACACAATAAGCATAAGACTGGTATTTGAACATTAGAAAAACAGTAGAAGAAGAAAGTAATGAAAATAAAAGTAGCACAATGCTTCCTTCAGTGCCTCTGTGAATGATAGAGCACATCTGGACCTTCCTTTTATCCTTACATTCTACAAACAGCACATCCTCTTCTCTCAGCCAGTTTGTTGACGACTTCTGTAGAACAGTTTGTAGCCCGTTCCCAACATCTTCTCATCAACAAGTGCCATGACAGATGGTCTACAGACTGGCTGGGGTGTAAAATCCTTATTCCACCTCTCTTCAGGTGTGTTGGGGGATACAACCAGTGAAGACTGGGATTTTCTGTCTCTCACTCTTACTGGTAGAGCTGAAACAGGTTCTGAGTTTGGAGACTGCTTGAACCTCTTTTCTGGTTGATGGCTGGTGTGTGGAACCCACTTCTCCTCAGATGATTCAACTAAATGACTGTTGGAGCTGCTATCATGGGCCCTCAACTGCTCAGTTGTATGAATGAGATGATTATAACATAACATAGGGAATTGTTCATTTAGTTATAATTTTTCCTATAAAACTTCATTATAATGAAAGTAATATCTAATAATGTGTTAGTAATAATAATGATAATAATAATAATAATAATAATAATAATAATAATAATAATAATAATAATAATAATAATAAATCTGATAATAATGTTATTAACAGTGTAACAATAACTCAAAAAAGTCGGTTTACTGGTTTCGGTTTAATTGAGTCTGAATCGAAAGATTCACTGGTAAATGACTCGATTCCACAGTTCTAACAAAATCTGTAACATGAAACATTAAAACCTTAAAAATATTTCTTTCAGCAGTCTCACTCAAGAAAAAGAAACGTTTGTTCTGTTTGTACAAAACCAGCAGCTGGTCAGAAAGTTCCTTCTCTGTTCCTGGGTTAGTTTGAGGGGTTCACCTCAGTCAGCTTCGTCTCTGTGGTTTGGCTCGTCATCTTACATCACCGTCTCATTGTAATGAACGGTGTTCCAGCATGAAAAACCCCTGACCAGCATATATACAGGCGATAATCAGTTCCCAAACATCTCAACATTCACTGTTTCTAGTTCAATAACAGAACAAATAGCATTCGTACAGTTCAGAGTCTGATTTGAGGTTTGATCAAGTTTACATTTTATTCTAACAACATGTTTGATTGAGTTCTTGCATGTAGATGATACTTTTAATACATTTAATACTAATTTCATGCAGGTTCTCACCATAAAGACTGGATTTTATAAAATAAAAAACCTTTTGACAATTAAATTGTTTCAATGTTATTAAATCTGTACTCGTTATTTCTACATTATTTATTACATTAATTTTAATCAGCTGATTTAATCAACAGTTTAATATTATTTAAAAAAAATATCTTGCTTTGTAAAAGATCAACATTACATATAACTAGAAAAACAAAACACTATTAATAATATTTGTACAGAATTAAGTAAAAAGAAAGTCCTGACAGGGCCACTAGAGGGCAGTGTGAGACTGACATCTGACAACCAACTGCAGTTATTATTATTATTATTATTATTATTATTATTATTATTATTATTATTATTATTATTATTATTAATATTATAGTTTTGGGGGGATTTATGAATGTTCCTTGCTTTGATCAGCAAGATCAGTCCAGTCCAGTTTTATTGTTTAAGCAAAACCAATTATTAGGAATTTAATCCTTTTATCACTTTGGGTTTCATAAATGTGTAAATCTGCATATAATAATAATAAAAATTATTCATTATAAAATCTTAAATATGTTTAAATGTAGACCTTTATGTACTAAAGCACCTCAATGCAATAAAGTATTACATTCAATCAGGAAAGATCCATTCACAATAATGTAAGGCTAGTAATGGATATGGTAGAATACAATCACTTGATAGAGGATGATGGATATATTCTTTTCTTAGACTTTAAGAAAGCCTTTGACGCAGGTTTTTATTTAAAGCTTTAGAAAGCTTTGGTTTTGGTGAGCACTTTGTCAATATTCTAAAAATGATCTATAAAGGTATGAACAGTTTTATTTCTCTTCCCTATGGTACATCACAAAGATTTCCTGTTAGTCGTGAGTAAGGCAGGGATGCCCTCTGTCCCCTCTTTTATTCATTTTGGCTGTGGATATGTTGTCTACTTTAGTTATTCATGATCAAACGGTACAAAAATTAAAAGTATTTGGTAAAAGTTTAGCAATTAGTCAATTGGCAGACGATACTACACTGTTCTTAGACAAAGACCAAATTAATAGTTAATGTTTTTTCTAAGTCATCAGGACTCCGGTTGAATCTAAGAATCTAGGCATTATAGTTACCAAAGACCAGAAATTAAGTACAAAATAAATTTTTGATAATAACTTGCAAAAAGTAAACCGAATATTAAATTGCTGGTTACAAAGAGACATTTCCATTTTTGGCCGAATCTTGCTAACGAAGGTTGAATATTTATCAAGACTGATTTATCCCGCTCTTCCTTTGGCTCCTCCCTCAAATTTCATTAAAATATGCTCCCTAAAAATTTCTAATTTTATTTGGAAGCACAAAGCCCAATATATATAAAAAAGCAGACACTACAAAATCCTATGAACAAGGTGGTTTGAATGTAATTAAATTTGAAAACATGAATATTTTGTTAAAACTTAAATGGTTAAAAATGTTTCTATGTAAAGAAGAGAGTTTTTGGTTTACAGTTCCATCAGCTTTGTTTCAAGAACTTGGTGGAATTCAATTTTTTCTCAAATGTGATTTTGATTTATCTAAACTCCCAGTGAAACTAAGCCCGCTTAGTACTCTTATTTTGGAAATTGGCACATACACACAATTTTACACCTCATAATGCTTCATTGTGGAACAACAAATATATATTGCACAGGAACAGATCTTTATGCTATAAGAATTGGTTAAACAGAAGTATATGGTCAGTAAGAGATCTAATGGATGAACAGGGTCACATTTTAGACTATAATGCTTTTACTTTGAAACATGGCTTTGCCTGTCACCCGGAAGAGTTTTTCACTGTTGTTAATGCAATACCTTCTGGCATAAAGATGCTGATGAGATGCTCTCTTTCTTATACTGAAGTTAAACCTGTTCTTCCAGCCTTATATATTGGAGCTATGCAATTTAAAAGTGATAGTTGTACTAACAAATATATAAGACAGGTCATTTTAAAAACCTGTTATCCCTGTCAAGTTAAAAGAAACAAATGAGATCATATGTTTGAGAAGGAAACTGTGATTTATCTTACAACAGCTTATTTAAATTTCCTGTTCCTCCTAAAGCTAAAGAAATACACTTTAAAATTTAAATGAGATTTATCCTTCTTACAAATTCCTAAATCAGAAATTTAATATAGAAATTGTCCCCTGTTCCTTTTGTGAAAGCCATTCTGAAGACACGGATCAGATCTTTCTCTTCTGCAATTTCTCCAAACTCTTCTGGATGTCAATTCAGGACTGGTTGATAGAAAAAGAGGTGGTTGTTGATAGTTTTGTTTTTTCTTTACATCATATTTTATTTGGAGTACCTAAAGACTGTTGTGTTCATTCTTTTTTGCTTAATAACATTGTAATATTAGCAAAATATTTCATTCATAAATGTAGATTCTCTAATTCCCCCCCCCCCAAAAAAAAAGTGTGAGTGCTGCAGAGTGCTGTGAAGCTGCTTTATTTATTGACATCATTTAATTTATTGTAATACTGCCCCTAATATTTATCTTTATTTAATTTAATTTATTTATTTATTTATTTTTTCTTTTCTTTTACTCACTATTTAAGTTCTTGTAAATTATAATTTCAGATTTCTATCTATTTATTTTCTTTTTTTCTTCTAAACAATTTATTAGTTATACTGTGTTGAGCCTGTAATATTTATCTACATTGTAAGTGTATATTTGCTTTTGTTGTTTATATACTTTTGTATTCAATAAAAAAAAAATAGATATAAAAAAAAACAAAAAAAAACAAAGGCGACAGATGGCGCACCCTGACTATTTTATTAATTTAAAAAAAATACAACGTTCTGTTTATATAGTGAGCATACACAAATGAAAGAAGACCCTTTACAGATTTAAATGATGTATTACTTTGACATTTTTGATAAAAAAGGACCGAGCAGTTTAAGCTCTTTTTGCTGGCATCTGAAAAAAAGCACGATTGGGCGCCGGCGGCAATTCAGACTCCAGAGGGTTAAGGAACATCAAACATCAGTGAATTTACTAAAGTGGACTTCAGGAAAGAAAATGAAGTAATTGAATGCTCTCTGTGATGAAGAGACATTAGACATGATTGGAATTCAAAATCTTTATTTAAATAAAACTTTAAATTGGAATTCAATATAAAATAAAGATGGTGAAACAACATGCACACTAAAGTACATGAAATGTTTGTATTTCACCATCTTCCTCTATTCCTGAATCATTTTCTATTTCTTCAAGTTGCTTCAACAGAGCCTCGAAGCTGTCGACGTCAAAGGCTGGTACAGAATCCAGGATCTCTGTGCTGTTGTGGGGGTCTTCAGTATGATTCTGGGTTCCAGACTGGTTAAAAAATCCATATTCCTCATTTAAAATGGAGAAGATGTCGTTGTTGAGCAAAGTGATTTCCTCCTCGTCCTCGAGCTGAACCTCACTGCTTGTACACTCAGACCCATAGCAGGTGCTGTAAACAGAAGTGCACAATTTTAGCTGCATATTAAAGTAAATGAGTGGCGATTATGGCGATTATTTAAGATGCAGAGTAAAACTTCATTTGCATGTCATTCTTCTGAAACTGTTCCAATGCAGTTTACTAACTCACTTGGTCTGGCAGAAAGTCGACTCAGAAACAGAAGGGAAAAGAGGAGGATCAAAGCAGAAGTCTTTAGGAGACAGCAGTTCTTGGTGGCTAAGGCCGGGGAACTGATCACTAACTTCAGGCACGAGGTCATGGACTGGTACTTCTTCTGGCATGTTCATGACTATGTGGTGGTTTGGTTGATGATCAGGTCTCCTCTGTGAGTCTGTCGAGAAATAATTTTAATCAACCGTATCTAGCGTATGTTATAATCAAACTAACATTAATCCAACAAAAAATAACCTAAATCAAATATAGAACTTATTAGATACAATAGAAGTAGTTTTGATAACACCTATTTAACTATATGTTAATCAAGTCTTTATTTACACCAAGTATAAAATAGTAATAATAAGATATTTACATGTGTGAGTAGGATAGATTCTCTGACTGAATGTTATAAGTGTGTGGAATAGATAAAGAAGGACAGAAAACGACCTTGAGGGAGTTTTAAGCATTTTTATTGGGATAGCAAGGCGGGTGGGCTGCTGCAGCTGCAGGAGACATGAAGGAGTAGCTTGGCCCAAGGCCGGGTGAAGGCACAGGAGCACGTTGGTTTGGCGCAGGAGATGTAGGGGAATAATCATTGGGAGACCAGTGTGAGGGATAGGGAGAAAACGGTGGGGGACAGGAGCCTTCACTGCAGTTGTCATCATAAGCTCGATAGCGGGTAGCAGAGAGATCAGGAGAGGTCTGTGTGCGCATGTCGCGCGTAGCAGTGCTCTGCACTATGCGAGGAGGCAGATAGGGATTCGCTGGAACAGTTAGGCCAGAGAGTTGTTCAAGGAAATGAGCAAGCTTAGCAGCAAGTGAGGAGAGCTGGAACTGGCGGTATTGTCTGCGAAGAAGACCCACTGGAGATATTCCAGAACGTTTGCGTGGCGGAGCTGAGCAAAAGAGACCAACAGAGATAAGATGTTAGACAGGGTAACATCACGGTGACTGCTAGGTGTAGGCAAAGGATAACACACATTCAAGAGAAAATTCTATATACTATGAAACAATCAGTTCAGAATGCACAATTAAAATATAACCTGGGCACTTGCAGCTATCAAATAAAATAATATAATCAAGCACATGTATACAGACAATCTAATACACTGAGATAACTCAATTCAATAAATGTAGAATAGCAAACAGCATTATAAAAAGAGTAAAGCATAACACTTACCCATTGCAGGTGCAGGAAGACAAAATAGGCCGCAAAAATGGTGTTCACACTTGGAGGACTGAAAACAGCGTATGGTTGGATCCAGAAAAATAACGGCTTTATACTCACTTATTTTTTTATATAAAATCAAGGAAAAGGCCGAATATAAGGGGAATTGGGAAAAAACAGGAACTCCAAATATGGTGTTGTTTGGAGGAATAAGCACCAAGGTCAAAGATAAGGGGAATTGAAAAAAGAGGGCAAGATCGGAAAATAAGGGGAATTACTCAAGGTGAAGAAATTAGAAAAAAATAGTAAGATACGGTGGCTACAGAGTATAAATACAAGCGTGAAACAGACAGTACTTGTACTTCCTCACTTTGGCGTGCTCTATCATTTTGATGTGCTGTTCATTTTGATGTGAGGTACCCATCTTCTATTGAGCTCATTGGAACGTGTATGGAATAAAGAAGTTTGCTTTTACTCATCTGAGACTGAGGATCCTTCATTGGCAGTTTGTGTCTAT
The DNA here is from genome assembly GCF_946808225.1 of Silurus aristotelis. Taxonomy (NCBI): domain Eukaryota; kingdom Metazoa; phylum Chordata; class Actinopteri; order Siluriformes; family Siluridae; genus Silurus; species Silurus aristotelis. The sequence goes on from NC_139574.1 coordinate 40,776,853, forward strand.
TATATTTAAGTTTTTCTAGAGTTGGCTGAGCATTATTGGGAATCTTCTGAACAAAAGAATCCACCCTCGATGTGTCGCCTCAGAGACGGGCTCTGAGTTCCGACAAGTCACTTCTCTGCACACTGCCTTTTCTCCTTCCCTTCTTTGGAAGCGGTTTATAAACCCAATCTACATGATAGAAAAGAAGAATTTAAAGAGTAAGAAGCAACATAAAAACAATAAAAGTGTCAGAATTGATGCGTTTGTTTTGTTATTTTGTCATTTGTCTATAAAGAAAGTTCACCTACCAGGAAACAACTGTTCATGTTCCTGTTTAAGCCTCCATGATTCAGTGTAGTAGGGTTTCTTCTGTTCTTCACTCAGTTTTTTCCACTGGATCCCAAGCTGCATGCTGATCTCTGCAGAGCTGCTATTTGGATTGGCCTTGGAAAAGATGGGCCTCTGTTTCCTCACCCAAACCATGTAGGCATTCATTGGCCTTCTGATGTTGCCTTTTTTATCTCTGCACTTGGCAACGTTAAATTTATCTACAAAATAAAAGCTGTTACCCGTCTTATTATCTGTCATTATTTCTCCTTCTTTCTTCTGAAAGTCGCTCTTTCTGGCTGAAAAATCTTTTTTAATGTCTTGGAGAGCGGATTGTTCAAAACATTGACGCTTATCACTAAAACCGATTAAAAACATTTCAGCTGTTTGTTTGCGCTTCATTGCTGTGGTCAGTAAATGTTTGTGTTGAACTGCAGCACAACAAAGTTGTCATGACAATAAAAGCGAGTCCAGGGCGCTATCAGAGATACTGACGTCACAAAAGAGGCGGGGCTTTAATGATTCAAATGCAGACGCGGAAGCTGAAAACGGGTGGTGTTAAGACAAGCGAAGTGGTGTGTGATTGTAAACCCTACACGAGTTCTTATAGCGCTCCTCTGTTTAGACACAGTAGGGAATTAAAATATTAAGAATTATATTATTTAATAGAAAACACGTGTTTGCAATTTGGAATGTGATTTTGATAAAAATTATGGGGTTTAATTTGATGGGTAATTAGTTTGTACTGCATGTGGTGACCTGTTGTTGTTATACTTAAAGTGACCATTAGGGGGAGTAGAAGTGCATTGAAAATAGAGAATGAGAGAACACGTGATTAGCGCGTGTCAGATGTGTGTTATAAGCTATTAGAAAATAAATCATTTATTCATGCTACCTGGCCTCGCTTCCTTCTGTTTCCTGACAACACTGCACTTTTAACAAACACTTTATTTAA
>NC_139574.1:40778313-40896313 GCF_946808225.1 Silurus aristotelis
ATTTGTAAGATTTGATTGGTGAATACGGATGCGGTCGTTGAAATACTTGATTGTGTGGGTTTTGGAAGAATAAAATCATTTGCGGAACTCGTGCAAAATGGTCACAAACACACTAAATGTACCCTTAAAGTTTTAAATCTGTAGATATAAAAATGATCAAAAGATGAGACGATCTACAAGCTACAGAAAATCACTCTGCTTCATACTATTGACTATAAGTCTCATCAAATTATCAATCTCATGATCTGCTCTCTTCTTCTCTTCTATACAGAGATTCAGGGAATCCTGGAGCTTTCTGGTAGATTGGAGGTGTAAGGTGTTCATCTCCCCCATGTCTCTTTTGGCCTTCTCTCTTTCGTCCTCCCATTTCTTTGTCTTATTTAACAAAGTGGCCTCCAGCTGAGCAACATGTTCCTCCAGCCGCTCTTTCTCTCTCATCAAATGATCTCTCTCTTGCTCTGCACTATTCTTCTCTTCCTCACAATGATTCAGAGTATCCTGGAGCACTCTGATGGTTTGTAGCTGTAAGATGTTATTTTCCTCCATGTCTACTTTGGCCTTCACTCTTTCATCCTCCCATTTTTTTTTCTCAATTTCCAAAGTGGCCTCCAGCTGAGGAACATGTTCCTCCAGTCGTTCTCTGTCTCTCATCAAATGATCTCTCTCATGCTCTGCACTATTCTTCACTTTCTCAAAGTGATGCTGGAAAGGCTGGAGCTTCATGGTGGTCTGTTCCAAAGTGGCCTCAAGCTGAGCAACATGTTCCTCTAGTTGTTTTTGTTTTCTCACCCAGCTCTGGAGGTGCGTGGAGTTTCTCTCTTTTATGTCCAGTTCCCGGTGCCTTTGCTCAGAAGCCAAAGTAGCCTCCAGCTCCTGCACGATCTGTACCAGAATGTTGTTCTGTTCTTTCTCTATTGCGCTTTTCTTCATCATCAGATTGATAAATGCATCAAACTCTGTTACTACTTTCTCCATGTGTTCCAGCTTCTCCTTCTTTTCAGCAATCTGCTTAGATTTCGTCTCTGAGAAATGAGAAACAAAGACACGTTCTGACTTATAAAGACGTAACCTACTGTGATGTCACACAAACACGCCCTGAGCTCCTCCTGTGACGTCACCCCCCCCCCTCTCTCTCTCTCTCTCTCTTTCTCTCGTTCTCTCAGATTACATATTATTACGCACAAATAGAGCATTTCTCACACAGATAATGTGGTGATAAAAATAAATATGATGTTTTTTATGTGTAAGTTTGTCTCTGATGAACAAGCCGGTGGAGACTGCGGCGAGAAAAAACTCCCCGAGACGGCATAAGGAAGAAACCTTGAGAGGAACCAGACTCAAGAGGGAACCCGTCCTCATCTGGGTTTCACTGAATGTCCATTTATTACAGCTAAATGATGTTGAGGTGAAGTGATGATCAGATACAAACTGTAGTCCTGAGTCAGTGTAGCAGACTGTTAACATAAACTACAGTCCAAATCCCAACCCTCAAAGCTCCTGTTCTTACTCTGTTTTGTTTCTGCGTGGACTATTTCAGCCTGGTGGTCGTAAGTTTTTGGACACTTTGGTTTTTGTGTTTTTTCCTACGAGGACATTGTATTCGACCTGATAGTAGTAGTGCACATGTTTGATCTAAAATAATGAAAGTGATGAAAATGAATTCTTTGTACAAAAAATCACACACACACACACACACACACACACACACACACACACACACACACACACACACACACACACACACACACACACAGTGTATATTAATATATAGGTGTTCCTAATAAATTGTTTGTAATACGTGAACACAATTAGTATCATTGTACATACAGTAACATGGTCATTTTTTAAACATATGCACAGAGTCGTTAAAGACTCTTAATATAAATAATACAAAATTACAGTAACATATAAATATTTCGAAAAATGGCCCTTAATCCTGTATGTACTGTAGATGTTTTGTGATCATGAAGATGAAATCCTGCAGGTTATTTGGGTTTGTACTGAGTGATAGTTGATTCATAAACACCTTCTAATAAAATCCAACTCAAATGTTAAATAAAAATTCACTCTAAATATGTAATCAGCGGCGTCTCACCATCACATTCCACTACGGGAGCGCAGGAGGAGGAGATGCCCGACTGCATGGAATACAGGATAACATCAAATCCCCTACCATTAGATAACTGCAGAACACTGTGTAAATAACTACATATTTTCCTTCAATAAGTCTGGAAATGCAGCCATTACGCTCTCACACAGTTGTTACTCTCTTTAAGTCTCTTTTTGCCGCGAGTTCCGTGTTTTTATTTCTGTTGGCATTTTTAAACTAAACTTTACCATTTATATATCTCTTTTTCCTCTTTAAATCAACCTGAATTGTTTTTTGTCTTCCTGACTTGTGCCTGTAGCTCGTTAACTCAACTACCACTAGTGTTGACTACATTCATTGCCTCACATTTTTTCTTAAATCTGTTAGCGATTATAAGAAGTATGTTGGTTGTGTGTCTGCCTTTGAGCACAGGTGAGGACTCCTTTGAGTTGCAAACGGTGGAGTTGGAGCTGGAGGCTTTGGAGAAACAGATTTGCGATCTACATGCAAAGCATGCCCAGCTGCGAGAGTGAAAAGAGGTGCTGGAAACATTACGGACGGACGCTCACTCGTCCCAGGTAAATCCTTGGGTTGAACCTAAAGCTCCCAGCACCTCAACTCCGCTTGTCTCTCTGCTCTGGCCCAGCTCACCTACTACGCGGCCCGCCCAGGTATCGTTCCCTCCGGCACCGGGGCACCACGGACCCTTAATAGACTTAATAATATCCCACGGAGCAGACGTCACTGATATAGATATTTTACCTCAGAGTGATGACATCACAGACCATTACCTCATACTGTACCAGAGGTGGCAAAAGTACACACATCCTTTACTTAAGTAGAAGTACAGATACTCATGTTTTAAAAATACTCAGGTAAAAGTTAAAGTACCGATAACTTTCACTTGAGTAAAAAAGTATAAAGAAGCTTTGGCTTAAGTACTTAAGTTAAAAGTAGGTGCTACTTCTACCTGTTTTAGTGTCACGTTGGTAACTGGACCTCACATCATATTAATATAAGGGCTGTCAATCAAATTAAATATTTAATCGCAACATAATCGCACATTTCGCACAGAGAGCGCCCCCTGTCTGTTTACTTTATTTTACAAAAGCACAGCTTTACTTCATGTTGTTTTCTGCCTGCTGATTCTTAGCTTCGTAAACTAGTCTACATCTGTGGTAAATGAGAGGCAGGACATTATACACCAGTGGATTGAAAAAGACGCACAATAACAGGAAATGGTTTGGTGGGCTGAAATTGGTGCTTAGTGAAAATAAAAAATATTGACATTTAACCAAATCAATGGATTAAAACTAAAGTAACGAGCCGGTTTTGAAAATGTAAGAAGTAAAAATGACAGATATTTGTGTAAAAATGTAATAAGTGAAACTAAAAAGTTGTCTGAAAACTTTTCCAGATTCCATGGGGTAGCAGTCATCACGTCTGCTTTACACGCAGAAAGTCCTGGGTTTGAACCTCAGTGGAACCATGCCCTTGAGTTGCTTTTCTACTTTTGTAATGCTTTTTTTTTTTTTTTTTTGCAGAATTAAGTAAATATTTGTGGGAATATCTTCGCTTTCTTAACATAACTGGTCACAAAAACATAAACCTCATTCATGTTTGCCAGCTGCATGGTTCCACTGGGGGTTGAACTCAGGAGCTTCTGCATGTAAAGCAGATGTGATGACCACTACATTATGAAACCACACAGTCAACTAAACAGCATTAATGAGCAGAAATATTAATTCAGGCAAAATGTTTTTCCGATTGCAACTATTCAGTTTTGGGAAACTTCTTCCCAATGTAGCCTCAGCTTTCTGTTCTCGGTTGACAGGATTTCAAGTGCTTTTCAAATACAGTAGTACATGATTAATTCATTATTATGATGAAGATTAATCCTCATCATTGATCCTCATAGAGTGGCTAAGAGGAGCTACTCTAAAAAGCTGGAAAATCAGTTTTCAGCCAACGACCCTGCTTCAGTGAAGAAAGGCCTAAGAGACATGGTGCAGTCATAAAAACCTGGAGCTTAACACGCTCAAAACAGTGGAGATGATTGTGACATTTGAGTCAGTGAATTTTCAGTGAAGTTTATTTGATATTTTTCCAGTTAGATTTTGAGAGATATGTTTTTATTTATGCACATTGGACATCAACCTTCTCAGCAGCAGGTTCCATAGTGTAGTGGTCATCGCATCTGCTTTACACGCAGAAGGTCCTGGGTTCGAGCCCCAGTGGAGCCATGCCCTTGAGTCTCTGATTCTAATTTCGCAATGCTTTTCCTCCATTTCTGTTTCAACCACAATGCAGAAACATGCAAAACTGTTTATTTATTTCCAGGATTGAGTAACAATTTGTGAGTAATATATAAACCTCACTCATGCTTGCAACCTGCATGGTTCCACTGGAAGGACCTTCTGTGTGTAAAGCAGATGTGACGACCACTACCCTATGGATCCACACAATCATCTGCACAGCATAAATGAGCAGAAATAATGATTCAGGCAAAATGTTTTCCAGATTGCAACTATACAGTTTTGGGAAACTTGTTCCCAATGTACCCTCAGCTTTCTGTTCTCGGCTGAGAGGAATACAAGTGCTTTTCAAATACTGTATGAGAGTGTGTGATCTGGAGTCTGTGCGGCGGCTGCTGTTCTCACTCTATTTATTCCAGCTCTTTTTTAAAGTCGTGTTACATCCTCGATGACTTCAAACTTTACTCTTTACACTATTAATACAATTCTAAAATGAATTGTATTGATTTGTATGAATCATCTTGTACGAATTGTATGAATGAAGAATATTAATATATTTTTATTCACTCTATGTTGCTCGGTGGTCAGGGATAAAAACAGGTGTAAATCTGCATATAATAATAATAAAATTAATCATTTAAAAATACAAAAATATGTTTAAATGTAAACCTTTAGGTACTTAAGCACCCCAGTGCTACTGTATATACAGTGAGGAAAATAAGTATTTGAACACGCTGCTATTTTGCAAGTTCTCCCACTTAGAAATCATGGAGGGGTCTGAAATTGTCATCGTAGGTGCATGTCCACTGTGAGAGACATAATCTAAAAAAAGAAATCCAGAAATCACAATATATCATTTTTAAACTATTTATTTGTATGATACAGCTGCAAATAAGCATTTGAACACCTGTCTACCAGCTAGAATTCTGACCCTCAAAGACCTGTTAGTCTGCCTTTAAAATGTCCACCTCCACTACATTTATTATCCTAAATTAGATGCACCTGTTTGAGGTCGTTAGCTGCATAAAGACACCTGTCCACACCATACAATCAGTAAGAATCCAACTACTAACATGGCCAAGACCAAAGAGCTGTCCAAAGACACTAGAGACAAAATTGTACACCTCCACAAGGCTGAAAAGGGCTACGGGGAAATTGCCAAGCAGCTTGTTGAAAAAAGGTCCACTGTTGGAGCAATCATTAGAAAATGGAAGAAGCTAAACATGACTGTCAATCTCCCTCGGACTGGGGCTCCATGCAAGATCTCACCTCGTGGGGTCTCAATGATCCTAAGGAAGGTGAGAAATCAGCCCAGAACTACACGGGAGGAGCTGGTCAATGACCTGAAAAAGAGCTGGGACCACCGTTTCCAAGGTTACTGTTGGTAATACACTAAGACGTCATGGTTTGAAATCCTGCATGGCACGGAAGGTTCCCCTGCTTAAACCAGCACATGTCCAGGCACGTCTTAAGTTTGCCAATGACCATTTGGATGATCCAGAGGAGTCATGGGAGAAAGTCATGTGGTCAGATGAGACCAAAATAGAACTTTTGGGTCATAATTCCACTAAATGTGTTTGGAGGAAGAAGAATGATGAGTACCATCCCAAGAACACCATCCCTACTGTAAAGCATGGGGGTGGTATCATCATGCTTTGGAGGTGTTTTTCTGCACATGGGACAGGGCGACTGCACTGTATTAAGGAGAGGATGACCGGGGCCATGTATTGCAAGATTTAGGGGAGCAACCTCCTTCCCTCAGTTAGAGCATTGAAGATGGGTCGAGGCTGGGTCTTCCAACATGACAATGACCCGAAGCACACAGCCAGGATAACCAAGGAGTGGCTCTGTAAGAAGCATATCAAGGTTCTGGCGTGGCCTAGCCAGTCTCCAGACCAAAACCCAATAGAGAATCTTTGGAGGGAGCTCAAACTCCGTGTTTCTTAGCGACATGCCAGAAACCTGACTGATCTAGAGAAGATCTGTGTGGAGGAGTGGGCCAAAATCCCTCCTGCAGTGTGTGCAAACCTGGTGAAAAACTACAGGAAACGTTTGACCTCTGTAATTGCAAATAAAGGCTCCTGTACCAAATATTAACATTGACTTTCTCAGGTGTTCAAATACTTATTTGCAGCTGTATCATACAAATAAATAGTTAAAAAATCATATATTGTGATTTCTGGATTTTTTTTTTAGATTATGTCTCTCACAGTGGACATGCACCTACGATGACAATTTCAGACCTGTCCATGATTTCTAAATGGGAGAACTTGCAAAATAGCAGCGTGTTCAAATACTTATTTTCCTCACTGTATATATATATATATATATATATATATATATATATATATATATATATATATATATATATATATATATATATATATATATATATATATATAATTATAATCACAAACTGCTTTTATAAAATGAACATGAAATAAGGCTGTAATACTGCACTGTATTTAACTGTCTGAACCAGATTTATTCTAGTTTTAAACATATTAATAGTAATGTTTATTTATTTTTGTTGTATTTTGATGTTTTCAATTTCATTGCAGCAAATTATGACTTCATGTTGGTATTTAATTTAAGTTTTTAATCTATTACACAGTAAAAGCCTTAATATTTATAAATGTGTATTTAAGGTAATTAAAATTTAAATATTTAGGCTGTAATACTGCACTGCATTTAACTAATAATATTATTATTCTTGTTATATATTGTTATAATTTTAAATGTACTGATGGTTTTTATTTTGATTCTTTATATTTTAAAGTTTTATTTCAGATTAGTATCAGTTAATAACTTTTTTATTGTATTTAATTTTAGTCTACCAAACTACAAAAATCACTCAGTGTTGAATTGAGGTTTTTGGACATTTATTCCAGCTCATAAATCCTATAAAACATGCAGCATTAAACATGAACTTCCAGCAGATGAACATCTCATAATACTGTCTGGAAGTGAGAAATGTACAGGTTGTTTTTACTCCATACACATGAACTTACTTTGATCAGAAACACAATCATACTCCAAATCAATTCATCAATAAAGTCAATAAAAGAATCCCAAACTGCTGTGTGTCCTGTCCTCGCTATTAATGACGTCATTAGAGCTCCACTACTTCTAATTACCTGCTGTGACAGTGAGCTCTAATACACATCACACTGCCACCTACTGGTCATTTATGATTCTGCAACATTCATTGAGTCACTCCGGTCAACTTCCGGTTCTCAACTCGGATTCACTCGCTTTATACACAGTTTACAGCCGTTTTTATCTTATTAATTACTGTAATATCGCTCTTCTCTCAGGAACAACAGAAAAGTTGTGAAGACATGATATTTTATCCGCTCTTTAATTCTGTAATGTGCGCATGCGCATAGTGCGGTTAAGAGAGACCGGGTTACGTCACAGACGGAGGGCGGGGCATCTCCCTGTGACGTCACAGTAAGGCAACGTCTATAATTGGGAACGCGTCTCTGTTTCTCTCATTTCCGAGGTTTTTGCTTGTGAGTAAAGAGGCATAAACATGGAGCTCTTCAGAAGGTTGAGAAAGTTTTTTCAAACCAAAAGATCAAAGAAAACTAAGCAGATTGCTGAAATGAAGGAGAAGCTGGAACACATGGAGAAAGTAGAGAAAGACTTGGATGCATTTTCTCTTCTAATGATAGAGAAGTTAACAGAAGAGAAAGAAGAGAAAGCCATTCTGCTACAGACGGTGCAAAAGCTGGAGGCTACTTTGGCTTCTGAGCGAAAGCAGCAGGAAAAGGATATAACTGAGAGAAGCCAGAGCTGGACGAGAGAACAACAACAACTGGAGGAACGTGTTGCTCAGCTTGAATTTATTTTGGATCAGACCACCAAGAAGCTCCAGTCTTCCCTGGAAATCCATGTGGAACTGGAGAAAACTGTAGACTGTGAGAGAGAGAGCTGGACGAGAGAACAAAAGAAAGTGGAGGAACATGTTGCTCAGCTTGAGGTCACTTTGGAACAGACCACCATGGAGCTCCAGTCTTCCCTGAAAATCCATGAGGAACTGGAGAATACTGTAGAATGTGAGAGAGAGAGCTGGACGAGAGAACAAACGAAAGTGGAGGAACATGTTGCTCAGCTTGAGGTCACTTTGGAACAGACCACCATGGAGCTCCAGTCTTCCCTGAAAATCCATGAGGAACTGGAGAATACTGTAGAATGTGAGAGAGAGAGCTGGACGAGAGAACAAAAACAACTGGAGGAACATGTTGCTCAGGTTGAGTTTTGTTTGGATCAGACCACCATGAAGCTACAGTCTTGCCTGAAAATCCATGAGGAACTGGAGAAAACTGTAGAATGTGTGAGAGAGAGCTGGACGAGAAAGAAAAAGAATATAGAGGAACATGTTGCTCAGCTTGAGGTCACTTTGCAACAGACCACCATGGAGCTCCAGGATACTCAGAATCACTGTGAGAAAGAAAAAAATAGTGCAGAGCAGAAAGGCGTTTATTTGATCAGAGACAAAGAGCGACTGGAGGAACGTGTTGCTCAGTTTGAGCCCACGTTGAATTTTAAAGAAAAACAAGAGGACGAAAGAGAGAAAACTAAACATGACATAGAAGAGAGGAACAACTTACAGCTTCAGACCAACAGGGGGCTCCAGGATACCCAGAATCTCTGTGAGGAAGAAAAGAAGACTTCAGAGAATAAAACAGAACATTATATGAGGGTCCGAGAGCGATGGGAGGAAATTGTTGCTCAGCTGAGACAAAAAAACCTTCAAAAGAAAAGGAGAAATAGAAAAAGAAGAAGTCGACAAGAGAAACAGAGAGTCTGAACACTTTCACTACAGCGAGACACAATAAACACTATTAAATAAATAAAGATTTTGAATTTCAATCATGTCTAATGTCTCTTCATCACAGAGAGCATTCAATGATGGTATTTTTTTTCTTGAAATCCACTTTAGTAAAGTCAGTGATGTTTGATGTCCTTAAAGAAAAGGAATTTGACAGAAACTGAAGTTGAGGTATTTTCTTGCAGCTTTAGTGCTTTGTTCATTTTGAGCTCTGAAAGCAATATAGCTGACAGTTAATGTGGGGCAGAACCTGATTCACTTAAACATCTGTACTTTATAATTAATCGCATGGATTGGCACAAGAAAGTGGATGATCTTTCAGCAGTCATTCTGACAGGGTTAACACTGGATTCACCTCACAACACCTGAACACTACTGCTGGATGGAGCAGCGGGTGCGTGCACGAGCGGCGGTTGGTAAATGGAGGGTGGAGCCGGGGGGAAACGAGCGGTGAGAAGCAGATCTGTGGCTGATGTGACTAATCAGTGTGTGTTCCTGTCTGATGAACTGTTCTGTATTGGTCCTGTTTACTTCAATAGTAAGGAATGTAGACCTGAGATCCTGATTATTGGTCTTTTATTACCCATAAGGCAGTGGTTTTTACCCTTTTTTGAGGCGTGACTCATTGTTTACATGAAGAAAACACAGTGCATGTAGGGGTACGGCCTCAGGAGCCCTGCAGTAAGTGTGCTGTGTGCATGTGATTGATGAATGTGCAGGTAGAAATTCAACTGAAACTGCATTCAATCTGGTTGATTATCAAGCAAGTTATTTTTTAACTACATTTAAGTTCCCTGTTATAGGATAACTTGCAATTTTGTAAATTCCAACTGTATTTCCATTAATTCCTGTTAATACCTAAATATTCCTGATAATTCATATGGGAAGTTTCCAGTCTTGAAAATTCCTGCAACCACATTCCTAGGAAATACATGAGCTGTTCCTTGGTCTTGGGCACAGGGATATTTTGCCTGCCTTTTTTTTTTCTTTTAAGTTTTACATTGTTCTGATATCAGATGCCCCAAGAAATTGCAGTTTAGACACAGAAGCTTTGTGTATGTGAGGATCCTCTATAATTATTTGGAGAAAGAGTCTGGTGTCATTATGCCATGGCTTGGGAAGTCGGGATGTTGTTAATAAATGTGAACTGATTTAATGTCATACAGTTTGTCTGTGTTCTACATTACAGTGGGGTCTGAGGTTCGGTTCCTACCTGTGTTTTTCTTGTTCTGACTTCTGCTTCAAATTCATACATGTTCTATGAAAACCAATTCACAGTAATTTTCTTTTCCCCCTTTTTCTTTTTCTGTCTTCTATTAGTTTCAGTGTTTCTTTGAGCATACAACATACAATACAATACAATACAACAGAATACAGGTGTGAACCTACCTGTCATGATGAGTGTATTTGTAAATTATCCGCTAGGTGACAGTAATGGCACACTTACCGGTAAGCTGTAGAAGAACTCATGTAGAAGTGATGATGTTACAGTGCAGTTGTTGCATGTGCAGACCTGTGATGGAGTAAAAGAGATGTTCCTCACTAAGAGTTTTCTACACTGAAGTAAGAAACATACAGAGAGAGAAGACCGGTGTCTTGTTGTTGGTGATGTATTTTATCTAAACAGTGTATTTTCAGTCTGTGGTACGGTTAGTTTTTTTCTGCAGACTTTCCTGATGCCCCCAAACTGATGATAATGATGGTGACAGCATGGCCAAGTGTTTTGTCTCATGACAGCACTTTGACGTAGCTTCTTGTGTTTGACTTGTTTGCCGCGAGTTACGTGTTTGTATTTCTCTCTGCGTTTTCAAACAAACTTTACTATTAATCTCTCCTTTTTTCCTCTTTTAATAATCCTAAATTGTTTTTTTGGCTTTCTGTTTTGTGCCTGTAGTTAGTTAACTCGACTATCACTGGTGTTGACTATATTCATTCCCTCTCACTTTATCACATCTCTGTATCTTAACTCTATCTGCTATTATAAGCACTATGCCGGCTGTGTGTCTGCCTTTGAGCACAGGTGAGAACTCGTTCGATGCCCAGCTGTGAGAGCGGAATGCGGTGCTGGAAACATCCCGGGTGGACGCTCACTCGTCCCAGGTAAATTCCCGGGTTGAATCTAACGCTCCCAGCACCTCAACTCCGCGTGTTTCTCTGCCCAGGCCCACGGACCCTGGATGCTGCAGCAGCGGAAGACACGAGCCAAGCCCCGGTCGAGGACGTCTCCCCCACCACCACCACCGGCCTTCGAGATCTTGACCGAGAACCGCTTCGCCCCTCTCCGCAAGACGGAACGTCATACTGTGATTCTTGGAGATTCCATCGTCCGGCATGTCCGCGCTACCGGAGACAAAGGTAAGGTGCACACTCGCTGTTTTCCTGGTGCTCGTGTTCTCGATGTCGCTGCGCAGGTACCCACGATCCTGAACGAGAACTTCGCAGCGGTTGTTCTTCATGCCGTAACGAACGACACCCGGCTGAGGCAAACGGTGATCTTAAAGAGGGATTTCAGGATCCTGGTGGAGACGGTACGCAGCACATCACCCACAACGAGGATCATAGTGTCAGGACCTCTTCCCACTTACCAGCGAGGGGCTGAGAAGTTTAGTAGACTCTTTGCACTAAATGAATGGTTACAGTCATGGTGTCGAGAGCACAAACTTCTCTTTATTAATAACTGGAACTGTTTCTGGAAGCGTCCGAGGTTCTTCCACCCTGATGGCCTGCACCCCAGCAGAGTTGGAGCAGCAGTGCTATCAGATAACATCTCTAGGATACTTCACACCATCTGACTGGTAAGACATCAGGAAATTTACGACTATGAGAACATTTATACAAGAAACCAAATAGTTACAAGTTCACACACAGTCCAGTTTATAGAAACCGTATCTATTCCTCATGTAGTAAAACCAAGAATTAAATACACAAGATCCAGAAATAATCTTATTGCAGTTAAAACTGAAAAATGCCAGATAAGCAAACACCAAAAAGTTGTAAAGTTTGGTTTTTTAAACATTAGATCACTTGCACCCAAAGCACTGATTGTAAATGAGATGATCACAGAGAATAATCTCTCAGCACTCTGTCTCACTGAGACCTGGATTAAACCAGGTGATTATAAGGGTCTAAACGAGTCGACACCGTCAGGATATGTTTATAAGCATGAGCCCCGTCAGACTGGTCGTGGGGGAGGTGTAGCAACCATTTATAGTGCTTCTCTTAATGTTAGTCAGAGATTAGGATTCAGTTTTAAATCATTTGAAGTGCTCGTTCTTAAAATTATACTTTCAGACATGCATAGAAAACTCGCTCTGGTCCCCCAGGACCCTACGCTGATTTTCTTCAAGAGTTTGCTTGTTTTTTATCAGACCTCTTGATCGATTTTGATAAAGTGCTGCTTGTAGGAGATTTTAATATTCATGTAGTTGATGTAAACGATGCTCTAGGATTATCATTTGTCGATTTATTAAACTCTTTTGGGGTTAAACAAAACGTCACCAGACCAACTCACTGTTTTAACCACACACTAGACTTAATAATATCCCACGGAGCAGACGTCACTGATAGAGATATTTTACCTCAGAGTGATGACATCACTGACCATTACCTCATACTGTACACACTACCGGTAGAGCAGATTAGCCGTGTTTCACCACGTTATCGACTTGGTAGGACTATTGTTCAGACCACCAAGGACAGATTTATAAATAAGCTGCCTGATTTATCTCAATTTCTCACTAAACCCATAACTGCTGATAATCTTGATGAAATGGCTAACAACATAGACCTTATCCTCACTAGCACATTAGACACTGTTGCCCCCATCCGGTTAAAAAAGGTTAGAGAACAGGCACCTGCACCTTGGTATAATAGTCATACGCATGTCCTCAAGAGAACAGCACGTAATCTGGAGAGAAAATGGAGGAAAACTAAATTGGAGGTATTTAGAATTGCGTATAAAGACAGTATGCTCAGCTACAGACAGGCGCTAAAAGCTGCTAGAGCTGAACACCTGAGCAAACTCATAGAAAACAACAAAAACAATCCCAGGTTCCTTTTCAGTACAGTCGCTAAATTAACTACATATCAGGGATCTGAAAAATGTGTTCCATCACAGTTTAATAGTGAGGACTTTATGAATTTCTTCACTGAAAAAATGTATAGCATTAGAAAAACTATTGTGGCGGTCCAACCTCTGACAGCATCTCCTGACACAATCTCACCTACAACTCCACAACTACACTGTTTTACATGTACAGGACAGGAAGAGCTGTATGATGTTATTACCAAAGCTAAATCAACAACATGTCAGTTAGATCCTATTCCTACTCATCTATTGAAGGAAGTGTTACATACAGCTGGTGAGCCTCTTCTCAATATTATTAACTCCTCACTATCTTTAGGTCACGTCCATAAATCCCTCAAGTTCCTGCCTTCATTGGTAATAAAAAAAGAAATAAATACATGGTTGATTAATTATTGTGCCAAATACAGCATCCAAAAAAGAAACTTTACCAACTTATTTTATTTTACATTGACATAGATCAATATTTATCATTTACAGTTTTAATTAAAAATTAGCACTATTATTTAATTTTCCCTTTCATTTCCAATCTTATTGTTTAATAATTACTTTCCTTTTTATGTAATATTTTTATTTGGCACATTAATTACTTTATTAAGCCATTTTGTATTTGTTTACTACCAATATTGGCAGCGTTCATCCTCCAATTTGTTTCATGTATCTGCATTATATATATAACTGACATTGAAGCCCCTGTTATTAAACGTTTGAATTATTATTTTTATTATTATTCCCAGGTTCCTCCTGCGTCACTGCTGAGACATTCATGTTGAGCATCGACAAGAAGATTGTCAACGACCACATCACAACCTTCACCTCCTCCATCTGCCTGATGTTTGGCAGTTATTACTGCTTTAACATACACTACCCAGTGGAACTACGATCAACACTGGAGTTTCTCCAACGCTAATATTCTGTTTTTATCAACACCTTTTTTGGATTTATCAAACGTATCAATTTGATATCCATCTCAGGTTGTTCATTTTCTCAATCTATCTCTCACTCTTTTTTTTTCCATAAATTTGTTTCTTTTCCATAAATCCTGAGAGGCACCGAGGTTGAATCCAAGAAGAAAAAAGTGTTCAGTCAATCCCAGAGTCCTCACTCTCATCTCAGACATTGCTGACCATGAGTGGATCTAGTGCGACCCCTCTTGTTGTGGACAATGTGATAAAGGTGTGTTACAGACTCTACAGATGTTTTTGTTGTTGAAACAATTGTTACACTTCTGAATGTCAGTGAAAAGTTTTCAACAATTTTGGAGTTTTACTAAATAAGATTTGTTAAAGTACCTGTTCATTTTTTTTTGCTTGTTAGTTCCAGGAGTTTCTTAGATTATAATTTTCCTACAGTAATTGTGCATTCTAATGATGTAAAAAGGGGCTGCATGTACATCACTAGCTAGCATTTTGTAAATCAAACACTTCTGTAAAGTTTTCCTTTTTTTTTCCAATTACATGATGCAGTTTGAAGATGTAGAGTTGCAGCTTTACTGCACAGCTCTGTGTGTAAAATAAGTGATTTTTTTTCCAGGAATTTCTTGAATTCAGATTTTATTGAAATAGAAAAATAGTTTATTTTCCTATAACTGCATTTGCATATTTTAAAATAAGGAACATTTAACTTGTTTGAACATTTTTGTAGTTCAAACAGCAGCAATAACACTTAAAGTTCTCAAAGTTCTGGTAAAGGTGTTTGCAAATTGTCTGCCACAGTCGATGTAAAATATAATGTATGATCAACTTCTAACACTGATTTTTCCCAATTTGAAGAGAACTCATTGAGACAGTCGTTGGTGATTTGAGTGAAATGTTTAATATTTGATGTTCACAACTTCATAGATGGTAAATAAAATACTTTATTTGAAATATAAGGTGGACATTTGTCTTGCATTTATAAATTGTAATAAATGAATGCATTGTGTATTAAGCTTACAGAATAGACGGATTAAAAGAACTCGTTCTGAAAAAGGAAACTACTAGGCAGACTTTACTTGGACTTAAAAATTATTTGTATGCATGAAATGAGGTAGTAGTTGATCATTCATTGTGAAATAACCAGCAAAAGGTGATCATATTTCATATATTCCATCAGGTAAACCCTTTAATAGCTCATAAAAGTTTTCCATTTCATCTCTTAATTATTATTAAACATTATTATTAAAAAGAGGAAACTGCAAAGCATTTTTTTTTGTATTTTATCATTTTTTATTTTACAGGGAATAGATGTTGTTTTTTGTGGCACAAACTTCATTTTATAGGTTGTTTTCTTGTTCATTTTAAGGAAAAACAAAACACGTTTTTTCCTTAATTAAAACCTTTTTCTTTTACAGTAAAACATTGACTCCAGCACCAGATTTAACCGTAGAAACAACAATGACAATGCCTGCCAACCGTAAAACAAAATAATGTTTTACCCCTCATTTTACGGTGGAATTCTGGCAACCCCAGCTGCCAGCGTTTTACCCTAGAATCTACGTTTTTTTTTTTTTTTTTTTTTTTTTTTACAGTGCAGGAACTGTACACATCCATAGTGAGAAAGGGGTTAAAAAAATCACTCTGGATTCCTCACATCCAAGCCATATGCTGTTAGAACTTTTGCCGTCTGGCCGACGTTACAGAGCACCGAGCATCAGGACACGAGGCACAAGAAAAGCTTCTTCCCCGAGGCGTCTACCTCATAAACACTTAAATACTCTCCCCATTGTGCAATAAAATACAACATATGTGCAACACCACTACTGTACCTTCTGTGTAATATTACTCCTTATTTCTTTTTCTTTATAAAACCGTGTAATTACACTCCTTTTTTTTATTATTATTTGTTTATTTTTATTTATCATTTTTAAAAAAGTGTGCAAATGGAAGCTTCTGTCACCGAAACAAACTCCTCGTGAACGCAAACATACTGAATGAAGCTCTTTCTGATTCTGATTCAGGTTCATTTACCCCACACGAGGACATGATATTATAATTGACGTGCAGCAAGATGCCACCATGGCTTGCTGCCCATTTGGCCCATGTCTAAATCTGCCACTGGCAGTCAGCTTCATATCAGTGTAGTGTTGGTGGGTGAAGCTCAAGTGGCTCTAATGCAGATGAAGCATCAGGAATTCATGGTGGAGATGCTGAACCTGCTGCTGGACGCTGACTGATTTATTTAATGGTTGAATGAAATTGATCTTAAATAAATTAAAATATTTAGGCTGTAATTGTGCACTGTATTTAACTTATTATATTATTCTTGTTATATATTGTTATAATTTTAAAAGTATTGATAGTTTTTATTTTGATTCTTTATATTTTGATGTTTTTATTTCAGATTAGTTTCAGTTAATAACTTTTTTTTTTATTGTATTTAATTTTGTGTGTCGTTTTATGTTCTAATCTCTACTACACAGTAAAAGCCATTATATTTATAAATGTGCATTTAAAACACAGATATTTAAAAAAGAATAATAGGTGAGAAGATTTAATATCTAAGAAGCTACAAAAATCACTCAGTGTTAAATTGAGGTGTTTGGACATTTCTTCCAGCTCATAAATCCTATAAAACATGCAGCATTAAACATGAACTTCCAGCAGATGAACATCTCATAATACTGTCTGGAAGTGAGAAATGTACAGGTTGTTTTTACTCCATACACATGAACTTACTTTGATCAGAAACACAATCATACTCCAAATCAATTAATCAATAAAGTCAATAAAAGAATCCCAAACTGCTGTGTGTCTTGTCCTCGCTATTAATGACGTCATTAGAGCTCCACTACTTCTAATTACCTGCTGTGACAGTGAGCTCTACTACACATCACACTGCCACCTACTGGTCATTTATGATTCTGCAACATTCATAGAGTCACTCCGGTCAACTTCCGGTTCTCAACTCAGACCCAAATACCGCGTACTAACTGCTTTCTCTATGGAGCTCTATGTAATAAGTGTAGTTTAAACACTCATCAATCAAATACAATTATCAACAGAATGTGAATAAAAGACAGTTTGGACTTTAAAAACCTCTATGTATTATGTACAGAGATATCTACTGAAGTTAGCATGCTAAGCTAGCCCCGGTCCGTCCTCAGAGAGCATGGAGTCCCGCTGACCTTCACTCGCTTTATACACAGTTTACAGCCGTTTTTATCTTATTTATGACTGTAATATCGCTCTTCTCTCAGGAACAACAGAAATGTTGTGAAGACGCCATGATATTTTATCCGCTGTAATGTGCGCATGCGCTCAGTGAGTGTGTGAGTGTAAGAGGAGAGAGCGCGGGCGCGCGAGACCGGGTTACGTCACAGACTGTGGGCGGGGCATCTCTGTGTGACGTCACAGTAGGGCAACGTCTATAATACGGAATGCGACTCTGTTTCTCTCATTTCCGAGGTTTGTGCGTGTGAGTAAAGACACGTAAACATGGTGCTCCTCAGAAGGTTTAGAGAAATTTTTCAAAACAGAAGAAAGAAGAAATCTGAGCAGATTGCTGAAATGAAGGAGAAGCTGGAACACATGGAGGAAGTAGTAAAAGACTTGGATGCATTTTCTGATCTGATGATAGAGAAGATAACAGAAGAGAAAGAAGAGAAAGTTATTCTGCTACAGACGGTGCAAAAGCTGGAGGCTACTTTGGCTTCTGAGCGAAAGCAGCAGGAACAGGACATAACTGAGAGAAACCCCACACACCTCCAAAGCATCACCGAGCTCCAGTCTTCCCTGAAACCCTATGAGAAACAGGAGAAAACAGTAGAACGTGAGAGAGAGAGCTGGGCAAGAGAACAGAAGCGGCTGCTGGAACGTGTTGCTCAGCTTGAGGCTAGTTTGGAATTTGAGAGAAATAAATGGAAGGAGAAAAGCAAGAAGGACCAACTAGACATGAGGGAGAGGAACAACCTACAGCTCCAGACCTTTAGAGAACTCCAGGATACTCTGAATCTCTGTAAAAAAGAGAGGAAGACTGCAAAGCATGAGAAAGATAATTTAATGAGACACCAAGAGCGACTGGAGGAACATGTTGCTCAGCAGCAGGCCACTTTGGACTTTGAAAAAAATATATGGGAGGTAAAAATAAAGATGGCCAAACAAGACATGCAGGAGAGGACCATCTTACATCTTCAAACCATCAGAAACCTTCAAGATTCCTTGAATCAGTGTGAGGAAGAGAAGAATTGTGCAGAGCATGAGCGAAATAATTTAATTAGAGAACGAGAACAACAGGAGGAACATGTTGCTCAGCTGAAGGCCACTTTGAACTTTGAGAGAAATAAGTGGAAGGAGAAAAGAAAGAAGGCCGAACTAGACATGGAGAGGAATAACAATTTACAGCTCCAGACCATTAGAGAGCTCCAGGATTCTCTAAATCACTGTGAGGAGGAGAAGAATAGAGCAAAGCATGAGAGAGATCATCTGATGAGATACCAGGAGCAACTGGAGGACCATGTTGTTCAGCTGAAAGCAACTTTGAATTTTGAGAGAAATAAATGGAATGAGGAAAAAAAGAAGGTTGAACTAGATATGGTTTGGAGTTCTAATATGTTCCTCTCCTTCATTCGAGAGCTCCAGGATACCGTGAATCACTGTAAGATACAGAAGAAAAGCAATTAGAGAAACATGTCGCTCAGCTGAGGGCACTTTGGGATCTGATTATGAGAAACAGCAGCAAGATGAGACGAATCTGGACATCAAAGACAGGAACAGAAAGCTGAACCTCTACAAGCCCAAAGAGTCGCAGAAAATTGCTGAGGAATCGAAGTGGCGGTGACGTCTGCGGTGAGTCTCCGAGTGCCGGAGCTGTTGCTTGGGCTGTCTGTTGACCTCGCTGTGCCTGCTGTGCTGGGGGTCTCGACCTCTCCTCGGTCGGCAACCATCCAGGTCTGGATCTGTTTTTACACACTAGAAAGAGTGTGAGTTCTGCCCCGTCCCTACCTGTGTTCTGCTTCAAATTCCTACATGTTCGATGTAAATCAATTTACAATCCTTTTCTTTTTTGCCTTTTTTCTTTCTCTGTGTTCTATTTGTTTCTCTTTGAGCATTTCTATTATCTCAGACTGACAATTCCTCCCTCTGAGAAACCACACACAATGGAAAAAGTGATTAAAAGGAAAAATGCAATGAATCTTTTGTTCTTTATAGAAATATGATTTACAGAATAAACCATAGCCCTGTTTATTTTTATCCTTTTTAATTGTAATTTTATTATTATTACAAATTTTATTTATTTATCTTTTTTTATATATAATGTGTATATATTTAGTATTTTCATGCACCTGTTCTGTGTATTGTAATGTAAATTGTACTTGTTATTGCCACGTTGTTTGTTTATGGTTAATTGTTTAATAAAAATAAATAAATAAGACTGTTGTACTTCCTGTATATTTTGAATGACAGGTGTCTCGTCCAATGATCGGTAAGTGTTTCATTCACAAACTATACCTCCCTTTTCCGGTTTGTCTGAATTGTCGTGTTTTCTATTTTGTTAATTAGTTTTCTAAATTGTTAATGTGTTTGGCGCTTCTCAGCCACCGTAGAAATGCCTCTGTCTCTGTAATGCCACACATTGTTATATTGGGTTTTTGTATTGTATTGATGGTTTCTATAATTGTGACGTGATAGTGGTGGTATTACGAGGTGGATTAAGTTGGGTACGTCCCCACTAAAGTCACGGCCCGCAACTGACACTGTTATACCCCTAAACTGCACAGACGAACACCAGAGGATCGTCATCTTCAAACACAAAAAGTAATGCAGTCTCTCTGTTTGGATCACAATTTTTGCAAGTTGGTACGACCCAGTCTGTGGTTGGGCAGCACAGCGTGATTAAAGGCACGGGGTGGTGGATGTAAGATGTTTATGTGTAGTATATGGTAGAATATGTATATGTAGAATATATGGTCCATGAAGAAATAATGTACAGTGGTGTGAAAAAGTGTTTGCCCCCTTCCTGGTTTCTTATTTTTTTGCATGTTTGTCACACTTTAATGTTTCAGATCATTAAACTAATTAAAATATTAGTAAACAATAACACAAGTGAACACAACATGCAGTTTTTAAATTTAGGTTTTTATTATTGAGGGGAAACAAAATCCAAAACTATATCAAATAAATTTTACTACATAAATAAATTTATAGTTTTTTTCTATTATAAAACAATAAACAAAAATTTACACAATGTATAAATACTTAATTTGAGCACCAGAAAAATACAATACATACAAATTACCTCATACAAATAAAGGAAAATAAAATAACTGTATATGCCAATTACAGTATATCCTGACAATTTTAGAAATGTAGCATTAACACTGATATAGTCAGAACTTTACATCCTGATGGCCCTGATAATGATCCTAAAACAAACAGTACATGTAGCCAGCATTCACACTCTATTCATATAGACTGCCTTCACACTAATAGCTATCATCAACACAGTAATCACCTGATAATGAACACACAAAAGAAGTCGTTAAGAGGATTATCCACCTGCCTCCTCTCTACACATGTGTGAACTACTTCAAGGTCAAAGTCAACCATTTACTTCATTGATAGAACCAAAAAGCAACACTTGGAGAAAAAAAACAACACAATTGTAATGACGCAATAAAAAAGCGCAGCAGCACACGGTTATCTGGATAAGAGCAACATGTCTGCGGTGTGCGGAGAGCGATTTGCAAAACATGCAATGCTGAAATTTCAAGAGGGGGTGTATCTGCAAAGAGTTTCTCCAAGTCGGGTTTAATTTATCACCTGAAATCCAAACATCCCGATTGCCTTCTAAATATGAGAAGAACGCGGCGCAGAAAAGTAAAGTCGATCCGAGCATGCGCACTCCGTCTGTAGAGGACGTTTTTGAAAAGGCAGGAAAGTTTTCCAGTGATGTGCCAAGGCAAAAGGCATAACACACAAAAAGATGGAATTCATTGCCTTAGATCGGTGGTCTCTAGTGGCTCGACGGGTTGATCTTTGAAACATTCCCCATGGATCCCAAAAAAAATAATTATTATAATATAATATTTATTACACGGCTCTTCTTAATGCTGTAGATTAGAACGTTCCATTTACTTGAATGGGCTTCCAAACGTTCGCCGGTCAATTATTTTCGTTTAACAGACCGTCGCTAATAATAATTGACTAATTAAATAATTGCCTGTCTGTCAATACTATGAATGGTAACAAATAAATAACAATAATTTATAATAATAAATAAAACACTTTTGTTATTCTTTGAATTGCAATGCATTGATTTTAGTGAGGTTAGTACACACTCATAGCCAGAAATGCAATGGTTCTAATAATTTACAATCTGTTCTTTCGGAGTTTCGGTTTTCAGTTTTGGCCTTGGGGGGGTTCCTCATTTTTGGTTTTTGGTTTCAGCCAAGAATTTTCATTTCGATGCATCCCTAAAATATTATTGTTGGTGTGGCCCTCTGACACAATTCAGGTTTCTCATGTGGCCCCTTGTAAAAATTAATTGCCCACCCCTGCTCTACATCTTCAAACTGCATCATGTAATTAAAAAAAAAGGAAAACAAAAAAACTTTACACTTTTTTAAAACTTTACAGAAGTGTTTGATTTACAAAATGCTAGCTAGTGATGTACATGCAGCCCCTTTTTACATCATTAGAATGCACAATTACTGTAGGAAAATTATAATCTAAGAAACTCCTGGAACTAATAAGCAAAAAAAATGAACAGCGAAGCAGGAGGAACCTGGGAATAATAATAAAAATTATAATTCAAACGTTTAATAACAGGGGCTTCAATGTCGGTTATATATATAATGCAGATACTTGAAACAAATTGGAGGATGAACGCTGCCAATATTGATAGTAAACAAAAACAAAATGGCTTGATAAAGTAATTAATGTGCCAAATAAAAATATTACATAAAAAGGAAAGTAATTATTAAACAATAAGATTGGAAATAAAAGGGAAAATTAAATAATAGTGCTTATTTTAAATTAAAACTGAAAATGATAAATATTGATCTATGTCAATGTATAATAAAATAAGTTGGTAAAGTTTATTTTTTTGGATGCTGTATTTGGCACAATAATTAATCAAGCCATGTTTTTATTTCTTTTTTTATTACCAATGAAGGCAGGATCCATCTTCAATAGTTACATCCATCATAGGATGAATGATCTTACTGGCTGAGCTTCTGAGCTTGTGTTAGCCAGTGTTTCAGTACGTAAGCTAGTGAATGTGTGTGAGAATGAAGAAATGACTGAATGTATTGAAGTCCTCTGGACTACATAAAATCTTATACAAATTGTGGGAAATGATAGAACAAAACTAAACAAGCCACGAGTACAATAACATTGCAGTTACATCAGAAAAAACAGTTGCTCTATTTACTCACCACAAACAATAATGAAGGGTGTTGGTGGCACTTTCTCCATCTGAACATCCTCTGCAAGGCTTGTCGTCTCAACACAGTGGAACAGAAGCTCTTCCTTCTCATCAAAATTAGCCAGTAAAAGAAGCAGCATCTCAATGAGTTCTTGGGAGCAACCACTGGACTGACCTCTTTCAGTCTGAAGCTTGAGAAGAGCGTTCTGGACTCGTTTGCTTTTTTGTGCATCAACATATCTCAGGAACTTTAACAGACGTGCCCCTTTTTTGTCTACATTGGCAAGGAAGGTTTCCATCAGAGTCACACCAGTCAGCTCTTGGAAATGTGCTGGCATACCAACTTCATTGAAGAGAAAGGGCCATTCCTGGCATAGTTTCTGGATGCTTGTCCCTTTGTTGAGGTCTTTACGCTGGGTGTAATAGGTGCACTTGACTAGTTCTTTCACAACATCTGTACTGTAGTTCTTCTTAAATATCTTCATTTCTTCTTTTTTTTCAAGCTGACTCTCCACAGTCTCCGAGAGTGGCAAAAGCTTTGGCTCCATCTAATACATCCATAGGTGTCTTGAACACTTGCTTTTTGTTCGGTAGGTAACTCTTTCCTGAAGTTGCTTCACCAGAGAATGATATCCTGGTCCAATAACGTTGCTATCGATCACATCTTACAGAGACTTTGGATACCTGGCCACCATCCTTTTTGCTATCTCGGTTATGGTGTGTTTGATTGGATTCTTGCAAATCTTCATCACTTCAGGGACCACGATCCTTACCATTTCTCTTCGTTGTCTTGCACTAGGTCTTTTCTGTCTTTCCAAGTTCTGTATTAACTCCTCAGGGAGCCTCTGCCATGGTATTTCAAATCGCTCTAAGCAGTTTGGTATTAACGGTGTACAGATTCCTGAAGATGATGAAGAGGTGGATGATGCTGGTGAAGAAGAAATTGATGGTGCAGAGGGAAAGACAACCACTGGAGATGAATGCACAGATTTTGGTGTTGAAGTCCCGGAGACTAAAAAGAAGATATGAAATTGATATGATTTTTCTGTTTTGCTAAATTAAAATTTTTTTTAAACAGCCCCCTATTGCATAATAACATTTATTTATTCAGGAAATAATGATGATCACATCATCATTAGACTCTTAAAAATTCATATTCTAACCTTAACACCATGTTAACAAGTGTGCCATTGGGTGGTGTGGTGACATTGTTCTATACTCACTATTTTGGGTCCAGGCAGGAACCATTCTTCGGGCTTGTATGGGCTTT
This sequence comes from Silurus aristotelis, assembly GCF_946808225.1. Classification (NCBI taxonomy): domain Eukaryota; kingdom Metazoa; phylum Chordata; class Actinopteri; order Siluriformes; family Siluridae; genus Silurus; species Silurus aristotelis. Next base: position 40,802,194 of record NC_139574.1, read on the forward strand.
AACACTGGCAGCAAATCGTTTTCTGTGATGTACTTTAAATCATCTGTGGTTGTCGCACCAAGTGTTTTCAAAGTATCTTCAATGGACTTAACAAGTTGATCAGAAAGGTCCGGAAGCACTCCTGCTATCGCATCCCCTATGTTCTTTAGCAGCTGTGATTCAGCCATATCTGTGAAGACACACAAACAAAGAGTTTGGTCTCTGGTCCAATGACATTAAGGCATTCAGTCTGACAAGATGCTGTGCTTCAGTGGAATAATCTGGTAACCATTTTTCACATAAGATGACAATGGCTACAAGTCAATCAGTTCACTGATGAGTCTGCACTCTGTCTTTTTTTACTGAGTACATGTGGTAGTAAGAAATCAATTCAGCATCATAAACTCTCATGAGAAAATGAAGATCTGAATCATCCTTAACAATAATCAGCAGAAGTTCACCAAACTCCACTGACTCATCTTACTTCATGACAAAAAACTGGCCCTTCCTGTAAACAAGCCTGATGAGAGGGCCAAATTTTAGGATCAGCCCTGGATAATGTTGTAAGTAATGGTGTTTAGGTTTTAAGTTGGTATTAGGAAACAATGCCTTTCTGGTTTCCAAATATTCTTGGATAAGAGCATCCAGATAAGTAACCTGGGCCTTGAAAATTTGCTGAGCACAAATGAAGTCAACTATGTCCTTGAGCTGCAACGTTAACTGCCAGACATCATCTTGAGGGTTCTGCACTTTGTCTCCAATTATTAGAGGTAAAAGTCTCAAGAAGTTCCAATTTTGAACAGCTTGTCCACTAAGTTTCAATGTTTTTGGACTGACCTCACAAAGCTTGGATAAAGTATCTGTTCCTTTGTATTTAAATTGCTTGATGCGTCTGTTCAGAACTGTGTAAGTGAACCATTTATTTGTGCAGATGAAATATCTGAGGTAAAGAGCACGATCGTATGAGAGGACACCCTCAAAAATGTCATGACCAAGACATGGGGGCATGCCAGGTGTGCAAACATCAAAGTTTTGTAAAGAATTAAACACAGACCTGAACTTTATCCCCTGTTCTTCTGACACGTCTTCTCTTTCCAGCTGTTCTGTGCCAGATCTATAGGTTTCTGGAGTCCTCTGGGGTCTCGTAAGTGGGAATATAACTGGGCAGCGACAATCTTTTTTAAAATCTGAGACATAAATGGGAGATTTGAAATGGGTCTGTAATTCGATAGTGTGTTTGGATCCAGATTAGGTTTCTTAATGAGGGGCTTAATAACTGATAACTTGAGGGCTTTATGGACGTGACCTAAAGATAGTGAGGAGTTAATAATATTGAGAAGAGGCTCACCAGCTGTATGTAACACTTCCTTCAATAGATGAGTTGGAATGGGATCTAACTGACATGTTGTTGATTTAGCTTTGGTAATAACATCATACAGCTCTTCCTGTCCTGTACATGTAAAACAGTGTAGTTGTGGAGTTGTAGGTGAGATTGTGTCAGGAGATGCTGTCAGAGGTTGGACCTCCACAATTCTTTTTCTAATGTTATCTATTTTTTCAGTGAAGAAATTCATAAAGTCCTCACTACTAAACTGTGATGGAACACATTTTTCAGATCCCTGATTTGTAGTTAATTTAGCTACTGTACTGAAAAGGAACCTGGGATTGTTTTTGTTGTTTTCTATGAGTTTGCTCAGGTGTTCAGCTCTAGCAGCTTTTAGCGCCTGTCTGTAGCTGAGCATACTGTCTTTATACGCAATTCTAAATACCTCCAATTTAGTTTTCCTCCATTTTCTCTCCAGATTACGTGTTGTTCTCTTTAGGGCATGCGTATGACTATTATACCAAGGTGCAGGTGCTTGTTCTCTAACCTTTTTTAACCGGATGGGGGCAACAGTGTCTAATGTGCTAGTGAGGATAAGGTCTATGTTGTTAGTCATTTCATCAAGATTATTAGCAGTTATGGGTTTAGTGAGAAATTGAGATAAATCAGGCAGGTTATTTATGAATCTGTCCTTAGTGGTCTGAACAATAGTCCTACCAAGTCGATAACGTGGTGAAACACGGCTAATCTGCTCTACCGGTAGTGTGTACAGTATGAGGTAATGGTCAGTGATGTCATCACTCTGAGGTAAAATATCTATATCAGTGACGTCTGCTCCGTGGGATATTATTAAGTCTAGTGTGTGGTTAAAACGATGAGTTGGTCTGGTGACGTTTTGTTTAACCCCAAAAGAGTTTAATAAGTCGACAAATGATAATCCTAGAGCATCGTTTACATCATCTACATGAATATTAAAATCTCCTACAAGCAGCACTTTATCATTGTGATCATCTCATTTACAATCAATGCTTTGGGTGCAAGTGATCTAATGTTTAAAAGACCAAACTTTAGAACTTTTTGGTGTTTGCTTATCTGGCATTTTTCAGTTTTAACTGCAATAAGATTATTTCTGGATCTTGTGTATTTAATTCTTGGTTTTACTACATGAGGAATAGATACGGTTTCTATAAACTGGGCTGTGTGTGAACTTGTAACTATTTGGTTTCTTGTATAAATGTTCTCATAGTCGTAAATTTCCTGATGTCTTACCAGTCAGATGGTGTGAAGTATCCTAGAGATGTTATCTGATAGCACTGCTGCTCCAACTCTGCTGAGGTGCAGGCCATCAGGGCGGAAGAACCTCGGACGCTTCCAGAAACAGTTCCAGTTATTAATAAAGAGAAGTTTGTGCTCTCGACACCATGACTGTAACCATTCATTTAGTGCAAAGAGTCTACTAAACTTCTCAGCCCCTCGCTGGTAAGTGGGAAGAGGTCCTGACACTATGATCCTCGTTGTGGGTGATGTGCTGCGTACCGTCTCCACCAGGATCCTGAAATCCCTCTTTAAGATCTCCGTTTGCCTCAGCCGGGTGTCGTTCGTTCCGGCATGAAGAACAACCGCTGTGAAGTTCTCGTTCAGGATCGCGGGTACCTGCGCAGCGACATCGAGAACACGAGCACCAGGAAAACAGCGAGTGTGCACCTTACCTTTGTCTCCGGTAGCGCGGACATGCCGGATGATGGAATCTCCAAGAATCACAGTATGACATTCCGCGGAGATTTCATCCATGGTTTCATCCACGTCATGACCTGCCCCATCCTGCTGCCACCTAAAAAGATAAATAAATAACAACAATCTGCACTTACTTTATCTTTAATAAGAATTTACAGTAAATATATTTACAAATAAATACATAAATAAAATATAAAAATAAATAATAATAAATTGGCAATTCACACAACAAACAAATTAAATACATTTTTCAGTATGCACACACACACACACACACACACACACACACACACACACACACACACACACACACACACATTTAAATCGCTATCTCTCTAATCACACTTAATTCCTGCAGGATTAATTACAGGTTGGGTGACCTCTAACCCCTCGTGTGGTGCTGATGTTCCTCCTCAGAAGTCCGTCTGCTGCCTGAAGTCTCAGCTCCACCCTCTTCAGGTCATCAGACTTCATCAGGGCTGTCAATTAAACAAAACCTATGTTTATCTACACTTATGATACCAGGACGAGAAAAAACCCCTCTGAAGATGTTCTTCTTAAAGGCAACATTTGTGCTGGTTTAGAAATAAAACTGCATCAAGTCTACCCACCAACACACTGCTTTTTACAGCACAAACACAAACACTTTTCTCTTTTCTGATCAGACGAGCTGCTATTTGAGTTCACTGACAATGTTCTTATACTAACAAATGAAATTGATCACAGTATGATTTTTAACCCATATTGATTATTGCACATTTTTAAAAGCCCCCTGTAACAACCAGCCAAAAATATGCCGAGTCAAGCGATTAGATCAGACATAAACAATAGTATTTCAAAGCAATTTTCAAGCGAAATGATTTCATAAAATAACTATGCTGTCACTTTTACTCAGCTCTTCTATTATTATTACTCAAGTAGTAGAAAATCTACTGCCCACTGGATCCTGTTTGGTCCAGATCTTCCAGTGGAGTCTAAATCTAGTGTGCAGCCAACAGCTCACCTGCTCAGTAATGAAGTTGTTCCCATCCACGGTTTCAGGAAAAAAATCAGCCCAGCTCAGTTTAGAGTCCCTCCATAAGGCCTCCACTTCCTTTTGGCTCTAAAGTGAAGAAAAACACAGCAATGACTTGAACAAAAAAGAACCTTTTTCAACTAGTATGACAAAACACTTTCCTTTTTTCAGTCATATTCTAAAGAAGATCTCACAGCTCACCATTTGTTTGCAGAGAAGGTTCAATATTTCTGCAAATAATATGCCGGCTCTTGCCACAGGAAGTAGTGGTTTGCTAAATTCACTGGAATTCACAAGAAATCAACAATTAAAAACAAACACCAACTTCCTTTCCAGCAAAAAATGTATATGTATAGTCTCAAATGTAACTGTAAATACATGAATAATTCTCTCAAAGAGATTCCTCCTTCCCGAAGCACAGGATTAACGAGCTCCGCTATGTACTGCCATACATAAGGAATGTCAATCCCCATATCATATGCTATCTCGAGGGTTTCTAAGGACCTGTGTAAACAAGGATAGGTAAGAAAATTCTCTAAAAAATGACCAAATGTAAACGCAAGCGTATTCATAATAATGCTAACAATAACCCCATTGGGTGTAAATATGTCATCAAGCTGTGGACATCTCATGACGCAGACAGTAGTGTCTCTGGCGCCAGTGGGAGACGGAGCTGTGTGGTGCAGGAATGTCACTCACCCTTTAAAAAACTGAGATGTGGAGGGGATCCCAGCCTGCAGCAGCTGATGGAACAGATGACCCATGTGGTCACGTGTGATCTGGTTTCGCTCCGGCGTGGTCTCCACACCCACCAGAACAAAAACGTACAGCATCCCGCCCTGGTCCAGTTCCTCCACGCAATGCAAGGCCTCCTGCACACGAACCCACCACGATTATGTGACGCAGTAACACGATAATAACCGATGTGTATTCAACTAAATGTGATCATAAGACACTGCATGAGATCATTACTTTGTAATCATTTATGTGTAGAAACTCCTCGATAATGGATTTAGAGCGTTTCTCCATTTCCTCCTCTGATAGCGCAGGCTTGTTTGTAGTCGAGTCTGGCACTGTGTCGAGTTTTACTGAAACACAAGAGACATGATGTGTCATGACTAAAAATGCTGATGCATTAAACTGAATTAAGTTTCAACAACAACACCTACAATCACAACCTGCTTTGAATATTTTCACAACATGAACACAGGAGAGAGCTGAAAAAGGACACAGACTACATTCACTACAGACTCACCTGATGCTCCGGATGTGGCTCTAGCGCTAGTTTCTCCATTGCAGCCGTTCTTCCAGTTCAGCCGTCGTCCCCCGAAATTCCGTCCCAAATAAATCTTATCATCTGCTGGTAACTACACACAAACACAATTCAGTTTAAATAACAACGCTTCTTATAAACCTGGTACAAAAAAATTTACCGTAATTTCTGGACTATAAAGCGCACCCTTATATAAGCCGCGCCCACTGAATTTTACAAATATTTTTATTTTTAACATAAATAAGCTGCACCTGTCTATAAGCCACAGGTGTCTACACTAATGTTCTTTACACAGGCTTTAACAAAAGACACGTTACACACGGTGTAACGGGTGAAAAATGTTGCGCTTCTATTAGGAGCATAGCGGTATTTTGGGAAAAGACCGGCACTGCATACTTCCGCTATTACTGCATGTGTGGAGACCGAGGGTTATGTCCTTATTATTTTCTGATGCTCATTTCTAAATTTCTTTGACTAACCCGTAACGCTGTTGCAAACAAAAATAAAAAGCAGGAGTTTTGGAAACCTGTCTGTGCTTATATGATTTGTGTTGTAACTGGAGTTATTGAGCTCTCCCTTCACCCAGACTCAACGCACTACAACGGCTTGTATCTAAACAGTAGCCGACCAAGTGTTCACTGTCTTCCTCCTTCCTTTCACAGCTACAGTGGTACTTTGACCTACGAGTTTTTTTGCTTTGTTACGCGGAAAAGATTGAGGCACGAGCTCGAGACGCCGCTGCTAGATGGCGAAGCGAAGCCAGAAAGCCAAGACTGTGACGCGCGCGCACACACACACACACACACACACACACACACACACACAACCCCCCCACCGGCGTTTTCGTTAGCTCAACTCGTCTCATCTCCAAGGTAAATACACAGAATAAAACCTTATTATATCTTTACATACTCTTTCTATTATGTTTTTATACAAGATTTGTTATTTAGAAATTTATTTTCCAATTTAATAACATTATGAGGGTTGGAACGGATTAATGCCATTTTAAGAATTTTCAATATGGAAAACTGATTTGATGTGCGAGTGAACTGAAATACGAGGTTGTCCACGGAACGAATTAAACTCGTAGGTCAAGGTACTACTGTATTTCTCTGGGGTGTTTATCTTTTGTCATCGTCGTGCGATGTTTTTCTCCCAAGCCATGGAGCTCAGAACACAGGTGAGGTGCGTTTTTTCGTTTCCGTTCGGAAATTTCATTGGTCTAATGTTATAGGGTTCAGTTTTTCGGCTTGAAGTTTGTGAAACCAGGAAAAAAACAGGAAAAATCCATATATTAGCCGCTTCGCTGTTTAAGCCGCGGGGTTCAAAACGTAGAAAAAAGTAGCGGCTTACAGTCCGAAGAAATACGGTAAGATTACAGGCTTTAAAGTCCATCTCTTTGCCGGCGGTCCTGAGGAGAATAGAGAGGCACTCGAGACTTTCCTCGTCATTTTGTTTCAGCAGTTTTACCACGCAGTTATAAATGATGGACTCGGTCAACATCCGCAACTTAAACAGCTCCCCGATGAACTTGACGTTACCCCTGGTTTTTCTGCGAGCTTTGTTTTTCGCCTCCTCCAGCTCGTCCTGAAGCCCCTCACGATTACTGGCCTGGAAAAGTCAATCATCATAAAAACTAAAAATCTGTGCAATTAAAAAATACAAATATTACACATGAAGATACCATAGAAATGTTACAGAAGGACGGGTTTAAGCCTAATAACAGATTATCCACTTGAAGCTTCATTTGCAAATTCAGTAGATTTTGATTTTATTCTGTGGGGAAAATGAAGAGAAAGCCCTCTTGAGAGAAACGATGCTTACTGAAACAACTGCTTCCAGTTCCTGCTGGAATATTTGAGATATTTGAGTCTCTGGAGCTGAGCCCCTGTGGGTCCGGTGGCAACTTTTTTTGGTTACACTGTAAAAGCAGAGAGTGAAGCAATGATCTGTGAAACAATATTCCTAATTTGGTTTTAAAGTTCAAATAAAGCCCACATGTCAGGGGGCTTACCTTGTGTAGCACCACATCAGGTATGGGTGGAAGCCCCTCTGGCTTCTGCACACAATCAGGCATGAACTGGATGCTCAAAAGAAAGTTTCTACTATATTGTATCCTCTTATTCTCCATCTCTGGCTCTGAGAAAGGAACGAGCAAAAGCAGACATGAAAAGTAGTGAAAAACATGATGAAGTGTGCGAGTCAGAAGAAGTAGGTCTCACTGTGCATTTCATCCTCAGAGCTGGGCTCGGGTTCGTTCTTCGGCGGCTCGGCTTCCTGCGCTTCGATCTCATCTGCTGGTGTTTCTGCTGAAGCCAGATGCTCCACAATCACAGGAGACACACTGGAATTCTCGACTGTGGTTGAGACTGGCTCAAGGTCAAAGTCAGACTGCTGGAAAGCGAGCTCTGGCTTATCCTAACACACAAACACACCCAATTAATAATAAAACACCAGGATTACTGTGAATTTGTAGTGTAAATGTAGGTTTCACACATTCACCGAAGTGAACGACAGCATTTCTATCTTTATATATAGTTATTTAAAGAAATACTCCAGTGTTGGCACCTCAGTTTATATCTACAGTATTTGTAGTCCATGTGCAATAACTACAACCAAGAGCTAACATGCCTCCTAGTTTATTGAGACGAGCAGAAAACGTTACTCATGACTCGATTACAATGAAAGTCAAAGGTGAGTTGTGGGAAAAAGGAAGGATTATGTGAGATTTTTATACGGCATTACCAAAAGATAATATTGCATATTGAAATTTAAAGATGTCTAATTCTTTTATTTGTAGAAAACGTATTTAAAAAGTACGGGTCTTATTTCTAAAAGTACGGATTTGTTCTTTCAGGCTACTTTTGTAGTCAACACCGTTTAACATGCACAACAGTTTAACAATTTGCAATACGTCTTAATTAAAACATGTTGGAAAATGCTGGACTACACGTTTAATTTAGTCACATTGTAAAAGATCTTGACCAATTAAAATCCAGTGCAGGGACAGCGACGAGCCCTAAACTCACCTCTCTGAGCGATCGGGAGTCGTCAGGACGAGGAGCTGTGTCTGTTTCGGCTCATCGATGGTGAATAGAGCAGAAGCTGGAACCTCTGGGGGCACGTGCACAGGCTCTGTTTTATCTGGCTTTGGTGTGATGGCTTGTGCAGGACCGGGCTCAGCTGAAGAGGTAGACTTTTCAGCGCCATCTAATGCAGCGGATTTTACTGAATAACTCTCAAGCTGTTCATCTGTAGACAACAGAGACAGTAGCAATTAAATCACAGACTAGACGAGTCAAAAATAAAAAAAATTATAATAATTGAGGCTCATATACTCAGTAAATGAACCAGTACTGAAACAAAGAGTAAGCACACGCACCGTCCTCTTGGTAGATGGATGATGCTGCAGTGGAGGGACCATTGGGAATGGAGTCTGGTTCAAAGCATTCAAATTCAAAGCACCAGGGTACACACATGACCCCTGACCTTTCCCACAACTACATCGAACAACCTCCAAGTCTCTACCTTGTCCCTGTGTGCCTCATTACATATAGCACAGTTATGGTAATGTAGGTGAAGTAATGTGGGTGAGATAAACTCAGGCAATGCAGGAGGGAAAGACAGGGCAGAGTGAGGGAGGAAGTGCAGGCCAGACAGGGGTGGGATTTTAAAGTCAGGCTAGGAAAGGTAGGTAGAACGTATTTCCTGATTAGCACACATTAGCATACAGATATCATTTTGGTCCAAACTCCAAAGTAATGATTTCGTTCAAATAGAGTTCATAGAGTAAGTAGATTAAACCAGGTGATTATATGGGTCTAAACGAGTCGACACCGTCAGGATATGTTTATAAGCATGAGCCCCGTCAGACTGGTCGTGGGGGGGGGTGTAGGAACCATTTATAGTGCCTCTCTTAATGTTAGTCAGAGATTAGGATTCAGCTTTAAATCATTTGAAGTGCTCGTTCTTAAAATTGCACTTTCAGAGATGCATAGAAAACTCGCTCTGGTCACCGTGTACAGACCCCCAGGACCCTACGCTGATTTTCTTCATGAGTTTGCTTGTTTTCTCTCAGACCTCCTGATCAGCTTTGATAAAGTGCTGCTTGTAGGAGATTTTAATATTCATGTAGATGATGAAAACGATGCCCTAGGATTATCATTTGTCGATTTACTAAACTCTTTTGGAGTTAAACAAAACGTCACCAGACCAACCCACCGTTTTAACCACACACTAGACTTAATAATATCCCACGGAGCAGACGTCACTGATATAAATATTTTACCTCAGAATGATGACATCACAGACCATTATCTCCTACTGTACACACTACCGGTAGAGCAGATTAACCGTGTTTCACCACGGTATCGACTTGGTAGGACTATTATTCCAACCACTAAGGACAGATTCATAAATAACCTGCCTGATTTATCTCAGTTTCACATTAAACCCATAACTGCTGATCATCTTGATGAGATGGCGAACAACATAGACCTTATCCTCACTAGCACTTTAGACACTGTTGCCCCCATCCGGTTAAAAAAGGTTCGAGAACAAGCACCTGCACCTTGGTATAATAGTCATACGCATGCCCTAAAGAGAACAACACGTAATCTGGAGAGAAAATGGAGGAAAACTAAATTGGAGGTATTTAGAATTGCGTATAAAGACAGTATGCTTAGCTACAGACAGGCGCTAAAAGCTGCTAGAGCTAAACACCTGAGCAAACTCATAGAAAATAACAAAAACAATCCCAGGTTCCTTTTCAGTACAGTCGCTAAATTAACAACAAATCAGGGATCTGAAAAATGTGTTCCATCACAGTTTAGTAGTAAATACTTTATGAATTTCTTCACTGAAAAAATAGATAACATTCGAAAAACAATTGTGGCAGTTCAACCTCTGACAGCATCTCCCGACACAATCGTACTTACAACCCCACAACTACACTGTTTTACATGTATAGGACAGGAAGAGCTGTATGATGCTATTATGAAAGCTAAATCAACAACATGTCAGTTAGATCCAATTCCCACTAAACTACTGAAGGAAGTGTTATATACAGCTGGTGAGCCTCTTTTAAATATTATTAACTCCTCACTATCGTTAGGTCATGTCCCTAAATCCCTCAAGTTAGCAGTTATTAAGCCCCTCATTAAAAAACCTAATCTGGATCCAAACACGCTATCGAATTACAGACCAATTTCAAATCTCCCATTTATGTCTAAGATTTTAGAAAAGATTGTCGCTGCCCAGCTATGTAACCACTTGCAGGAGAACAATATCTTTGAAGAGTTTCAGTCAGGTTTTAGGCCCCATCATAGCACAGAAACTGCTCTAGTTAAAATCACTAATGACCTGCTTTTAGCTTCAGACCAAGGCTACATCTCCCTATTAGTTTTACTAGATCTTAGTGCTGCGTTCGACACTATAGATCATGATCTTCTCCTCGATCGCTTACAGAATTACATCGGTATTCAGGGACAGGCATTAAGCTGGTTTAAATCCTACCTGTCCAATCGTTACCATTTCGTAGATTTAAATGGAGAGCTATCCAGGATAATGCTAGTAAATTATGGCGTGCCACAAGGGTCAGTTCTGGGACCCCTGCTTTTTACAATATACATGCTTCCATTAGGAAATATTATTAGAAGGCATGGAATTAGCTTCCATTGTTATGCTGATGATACCCAGCTATATATTTCATCCAAACCAGGCGCTACAGCTCAATTAGCTCGCATAACTGAGTGTGTTGAAGAAATAAGAGATTGGATGACCCATAACTTTCTGCTATTAAATCCTGATAAAACGGAGATTTTGCTCATCGGCCCAAAAAATAGTACACAGAAGCTCCAGCATCTCAGCCTGCATTTAGACGGTTGTTCTGTAACTACTAGTTCAACGGTAAAAGACCTGGGAGTTATTTTAGACAGCAACTTATCTTTTAAAAATCACATCAATCAAGTTACAAAAACAGCCTTCTTTCACCTTAGAAATATTTCTAAGCTAAGAAATATGTTATCTATATCTGATGCAGAGAAGCTCGTCCATGCGTTTATGACCTCTAGAATAGACTACTGTAATGCATTACTAGGTGGATGTCCTGCATCATTAATAAACAAGCTTCAGTTAGTTCAGAATGCCGCAGCAAGAGTTCTTACTAGGTCAAGAAAATACGATCATATAACCCCAATCTTATCGTCCCTACATTGGCTTCCTATTAAGTTTCGAATAGACTACAAACTACTGCTACTCACTTATAAAGCACTAAATGGTTTGGCTCCCATGTATCTATCCAGTCTCTTAACACGCTACAATCCGTCACGCTCCCTGAGATCTCAAAACTCTGGGCTTCTAGTAGTTCCTAGAATAGCAAAGTCCACTAAAGGCGGTAGAGCATTTTCACATTTAGCTCCTAAACTCTGGAATAGTCTTCCTGACAGTGTTCGGGGTTCAGATACACTCTCCCAGTTTAAGTGTAGATTAAAAACATATCTTTTTAGCAAAGCCTACACATAACACACATCACGCACATCACATCACAACCTTGTGCTCCAGAACATCTGATCACATGCACATTATCAACTTGTGCTGTTAATATCATGAACAGCAGCTACGCTAATTCCTCTCCACTGCTTCTCTTTCTCTCCCCATCCCGAGGCTTCCTGAGGTTTGGCCAGCTCCAGTCACGTCCCACCTCGTGAAGATTATGGACCTATGGATGATCATGGAGAAGTAGATGCCGAGTGTTTAAAGGCCCTGGCATGGAGAAGCTGATGCTGGATCTATGATGATCACAAATTGTTCTGTATTGTTGAAAGATTTATGACCAAACTTTTGATGTCACCCATATGAGAATGGGTTCCCCTTTGAGTCTGGTTCCTCTCAAGGTTTCTTCCTCATATCATCTAAGGGAGTTTTTCCTTGCCACTGTCGCCACGGCTGCTCATCAGGGACAAACGCACACCATTCACCTTCACTGTTGTTTTCTGTAAAGCTGCTTTGAGACAATGTCTGTTGTGAAAAGCGCTATACAAATAAACTTGACTTGACTTGACTTGACTTGACTAGTTTCATTGATTTGTACAATTCTGATATACTTCATGAATAACCTTCACTCTGTTTAATCAAATCAGAGCCGGGTCCTTTTAGAGCGGTTGCCAGTTGCGCTCACATTCCTCTATATGGACATTCATTCCGCTTCGTTTAGTTCCCTTAAAGACAGAGTAAGTAATTAAGGGGTTTACAAAATGAGGCCGTTTGGCTGCCGTAAGTAAAATCTAAATGAACAGTGTGTTTAGGTGATGAGGAAGTGATGGGCTTTAGTTTATTCTGTGTGAAAAACAGTGTGTGTTTGAACTGTACATTACCAGCATTTGTTCTTCTGGAGAACTCGCAGTCATGTTCACCACCACAGGAACGTAGGTCCCCGAATACTGTTGATTAGAACAACGTGAAAATGTCTGTCACTACATGTGACATCATATTTAATGTTCTCTCTTATACTTGCTCAATACAGATCTAGAACATATACAGAATATATATTTGTCAATATTTAGTGTAATTGAAGAAATGAAAATGCAATATTTCTGTATGTTGTTGCAGTTTTAAAGTGAACATTCCTACTGCAGTAAACAAACGTCTGGTCTCAACAACGGCCTTCGATTCAATAGTGGACTTACAATGTTTGCATGTTACTATGACAGCATGACATTTGACTATGACGTTTCATTGGTGGATTAAAAAGATTGTTGCACCAATCAGGGATGCTACGTCTCAGAGATGGTGATGGCGCGACTCTACATGAGCTCCTGTAGTGTTTCTCTGTAGAAACACACACCCGGGTTAGAGGCGAGCGCCCCCTGCTGGACTTTTGTTCGGTAAGCTTTCCAGTCTATTGATTATTGCTGTTTGTTTCTTGTCTTTCTTCTATCTTATTGTGTACAGGCCACAAATGCATCGTTTTCCATGCTAAGAGCATCTTTTATTCGTTGATCCGTTCCCTGGTATTACTCGAAGCATTAGTGCCCCCGTATGGCACTCATCAGTATTACTGATCACTGCTAGTGATTGGAAGATGGCATCATTTCAGTGACTTGGTTCTTTAGATCATTTCGTTCCTTTGATCAGAAATAATATAAAATGGTACATTTCCAATAAGCAGATACCCATACACACGTCTACATACACGAACTCTGACATTAGTTCCAATAATGAAAATATGACAAGGCAGCTAAAGGACAAATGATGATAAACAGAATGAGTAGCTCACCCTCATCTCTTCTGGTCCGTATCGTTCATTCCTTAATCACGTGACTCCCATAATTATTGTAACAATAACATCAAGATTCGGACAAAAAAATGTAATAAAAATACTCGCACAAGAGGATTCATGACATGAACCTTTTTATAAACCGAACAAAATAAAAATTCTGCCATGCAAATGCGTTCACACGATTAATGCTGTTGATAAGACCCAATACTTGAGGGACAAAATGTGCTTCCTCAAATCTCCACCTCCTCTTCACCTGGCATCCGTATCAGATCTCGAATCGGCCCATTTATCATTCCTTTCAGAAAATATACACAAAGTGCACGTCACAAAGTCATGATTGTGAACATCACATCAGCTTAGATAACGTCTCATGTAAAAAGTCCACCGCTAAATCTTTCAATCGGACTGATTTGAATCGGAATGACAGGATCGCGGGTACCTGTGCAGCGACATCGAGAACACGAGCACCAGGAAAACAGCGAGTGTGCACCTTACCTTTGTCTCCGGTAGCGCGGACATGCCGGACGATGGAATCTCCAAGAATCACAGTATGACGTTCCGTCTCGGTCGAGATCTCGAAGGCCGGTGGTGGTGGTGGGGGAGACGTCCTCGACCGGGGCTTGGCTCGTGTCTTCCGCTGCTGCAGCATCCAGGGTCCGTGGGCCTGGGCAGAGAAACACGTGGAGTTGAGGTGCTGGGAGCGTTAGATTCAACCCGGGAATTTACCTGGGATGAGTGAGCGTCCACCCGGGATGTTTCCAGCACTGCTTTCTGCTCTCGCAGCTGGGCATCGAACGAGTCCTCACCTGTGCTCAAAGGCAGACACACAAAAAAGGAGAGATAAATAGTAAAGTTTGTTTAAAAACACAGTCAAACACAGGAAGCTACGTCACAGGAAGCCTGCAAGCAGAGAGTCTCCTTTCCACGTCATGACCTGCTCCCATCCTGCTGCTCCCCAAAAAGATAAATAACTAACAACAATCTGCACTTACTTTATCTTTACAGTAAATACATTTACAAATAAATACATAAATACAATATGAAAATAAATAATAATAAATTGGCAATTCACACAACAAACAAATTAAATACATTTTTCACTACAAAGTCATTTTCCTAAAAACAGATCTTTCTTGCTTTGTTTGTTGCAAAGTCATCAATGACATCATCGTTGCAAATCTGACCAGCACTTGTATGGTTGATGTTTATGACAGCGAGGCTGCTGAGGTGCTCTTGTGACATGGTGGATCTCAGGTATCATTTGATTAGTTTCAGTTTTAAAAAGCTTCTTTCTGCTTCAGCTACAGTCACTGGAAGTGTAAGACAAAGTCTTGTGAAAAAAAAAAAGCTTGTTCACGTGAAAGAAAAGTGTCAATGATTTTTTTTTTGGCTTTTAAGTGTAGAAAAAGTTCAGCAAAAACATAAGTCGAGTAAAATCTCAAACCAGAGGCAAATCTCATCTAATGAAGCCACAAGATGTTTTGCATGAAAGTTGTTTTAAAAAGATTTTCACTTTTTCTATCAGTAACTACACTAATAAAGGAGAGGTAGAGGGAAGATTTAAACAATTCACAACAGCCCACAAAATACTTATAATTCTTATTATTATTATCATAACTGCAGTAACACACACACACACACACACACACACACAGCTGCATTAATACATTTAAACGCTATCTCTCTAATCACACTTAATTCCTCCAGGATTAATTACAGGTTGGGTGACCTCTAACCTCTCGTGTGGTGCTGATGTTCCTCCTCAGAAGTCCGTCTGCTGTCTGAAGTCTCAGCTCCACCCTCTTCAGGTCATCAGACTTCATCAGGGCTGTCAATTAAACACAACCTATGTTTATCTACACTTATGATACCAGGACGAGAAAAAACCCTCTGAAGATGTTCTTCTTAAAGACTGAAATCCGTATCAGAGCTCTTTTATAGAAATATATATATGACTGTATAATGCTGCTGCCATTAGGACTTTATTTCACATCACATGAATCTGCTGCACTTGTGAGTGGATTTGATTCGGACTTTTCTGATAAGCGTCTCTAATAGATCAGTGTAATTATTATAATATTAACGCTTAGTGGCGTCTCACCGTCCAGACTACAATTATCTCATACATACAACTGAGCATATCATTTAAACTCACACCTAGAGGTCGACTGATACAGGATGACCAATATATGTTGCTGATTTCTTTTGTCCGATATGTTTGTCCAAATAAAATCTCTACAAATTTAAACCTATTTTGTAATGACACTAAATTGAAATAAAAAAATAAATAAAAAATCTGTGTGACATGAACAACTCATATTTCTTGTCCACTTATTACACTATTTATAACTTTTAGAATAAACTTTCAAAACTGGACCAATATAAAGTTTGTTCACAAACTTTTACTAAACTGAGTTTATTTATATGATCATCACCATTCATTACATCTCATTACCTCTGTCTTTGTCCCGCTTTTCTTCTTCTACGCTTTTTCTTCTATTTTATTTAATTTGTATTGTTTTCCAGCACAGTAATGTGATGAATGTAAATAATGTTATGTTTGCATCATTATGCTATAAAACACATATTATCCCATTAAGTTCTGAGCATGCGCAGAAAGAACCAGAGACATGACTGCACAGCGTTTTTTACTCGTTTACTCTGCACACTGCAAACACACCCACATGCAGCACGAGAGCGCCCTCTAATGGCTATCAGATATTATAACATTAATGCAATGTTACCAATGTCACTATGACCATTATTAATTTAGGGGCTTCAGGAAAGTCTGCAAAGAAAACAAAACTATACCTACCTTTTCCGGTTTGTCTGAATCGTTGCACGAAAAACATTAACAAATCCGAAAACACAGCGACAAGTCAGACAAACCGGAAAAGGTAGGTATCGTTTGTGAATGGAAACTTGGAATGGAAGACACCTGTCATTCACCTGTATATCTTGACTGACAGGTGTCTTGTCCAATGATCGGTAAGTTTACATTCACAAACTATACCTACATTTTCCGGTTTGTCTGACTTGTGTTTTCGGATTTGTTATTTTGTTTTCGGATTTGTTAATCTCTTTTGCACTTCTCACACACACACACACACACACACACACACACACACACACACACACACACACACACACACACACACACACACACACACGTGCGCAGCTCTGCTCGGTGTCTTTCTCCTTTTTCTCCTCATCACCAGTCACTAAAACAGAGCACACTGATTAGTCCCATCAGCCACAGATCTGCTTCTCACCGCTCGTTTCCCCCCGGCTCCACCCTCCATTCACCAACCGCCGCTCGTGCACGCACCCGCTGCTCCATCCAGCAGTAGTGTTCAGGTGTTGTGAGGTGAATCCAGTGTTAACCCTGTCAGAATAACTGCTGAAAGATCATCCACTTTCTTGTGCCAATCCATGTGATTAATTATAAAGTACAGATGTTTAAGTGAATCAGGTTCTGCCCCACATTAACTGTCAGCTATATTGCTTTCAGAGCTCAAAATGAACAAAGCACTAAAGCTGCAAGAAAATACCTCAACTTCAGTTTCTGTCAAATTCCTTTTCTTTAAGGACATCAAACATCACTGACTTTACTAAAGTGGATTTCAAGAAAAAAAATACCATCATTGAATGCTCTCTGTGATGAAGAGACATTAGACATGATTGAAATTCAAAATCTTTATTTATTTAATAGTGTTTATTGTGTCTCGCTGTAGTAAAAGTGTTCAGACTCTCTGTTTCTCTTGTCGGCTTCTTCTTTTTCTATTTCTCCTTTTCTTTTGAATGTTTTCTTGTCTCAGCTGAGCAACAATTTCCTCCCATCGCTCTCGGACCCTCATATAATGTTCTGTTTTATTCTCTGAAGTCTTCTTTTCTTCCTCACAGAGATTCTGGGTATCCTGGAGCCCCCTGTTGGTCTGAAGCTGTAAGTTGTTCCTCTCCTCTATGTCAAGTTTAGTTTTCTCTCTTTCGTCCTCTTGTTTTTCCTCAAAATCCAACGTGGGCTCAAACTGAGAAACACGTTCCTCCAGTCGCTCTTTGTCTCTGATCAAATGATCTCTCTCCTGCTCTGCACTATTTTTTACTTTCTCACAGTGATTCTGAGTATCCTGGAGCTTCATGGAGGTCTGTTCCAAATTTACCTCAAGCTGAGCAACATGTTCCTCCACTTTCTTTTTCTTTCTCATCCAGCTCTCTCTCTTACATTCTACAGTTTTCTTCAGTTCCTCATGGATTTTCAGGGAAGAGTGGAGCTCCATGGTGGTCTGATGCAAAGTGGCCTCAAGCTGAGCAACACGTTCCTCCAGTTGTTTTTGTTCTCTCGTCCAGCTCTCTCTCTCACAGTCTACAGTTTTCTCCAGTTCCTCATTGATTTCCAGGGAAGACTGGAGCTCCATGGTGGTCTGATCCAAAATAAACTCAAGCTGAGCAACATGTTCCTCCAGTTGTTTTTGTTCTCTCGTCCAGCTCTGGCTTCTCTCAGTTATGTCCTGTTTCTGCTGCTTTCGCTCAGAAGCCAAAGTAGCCTCCAACTTTTGCACCGTCTGTAGCAGAATGGCTTTTTCTTCTTTCTCTTCTGTTATCTTCTCTATCATTAGAAGAGAAAATGCATCCAAGTCTTTCTCTACTTTCTCCATGTGTTCCAGCTTCTCCTTCATTTCAGCAATCTGCTTAGTTTTCTTTGTTCTTCTGGTTTGAAAAAACTTTCTCAACCTTCTAAAGAGCTCCATGTTTATGCCTCTTTACTCACAAGCAAAAACCTCGGAAATGAGAGAAACAGAGACGCGTTCCCAATTATAGACGTTGCCTACTGTGACGTCACAGGGAGATGCCCCGCCCTCCGTCTGTGACGTGACCCGGTCTCACTTAACCGGACTATGCGCATGCGCACATTACAGAGGTAAAGAGCGAATTAAATATCATGTCTTCACAATTTTTTTGTTGTTTCTGAAAGAAGAGCGATCTTACAGTCATAAATAAGATAAAAACGGCTGTAAACTGTGTATAAAGCGAGTGAATCCGAGTTGAGAACCGGAAGTTGACCGGAGTGACTCTATGAATGTTGCAGAATCATAAATGACCAGTAGGTGGCAGTGTGATGTGTATTAAAGCTCACTGTCACAGCAGGTAATTAGAAGTAGTGGAGCTCTAATGACGTCATTAATAGCGAGGACAAGACACACAGCAGTTTGGGATTCTTTTATTGACTTTATTGATTAATTGATTGAAGAAATGTTTTACCTTTAAATGTTTTCTTTTGACCAACTTTTGCATTTTTATCTACATGCTTCAGATGAGTTTTATAAAAAAAATTTTTTACTACTTATTAAAAAATAAAATTTAATTGTGAGTGAAACCAATTGTTTATTAAATGCATTATTCACTAAATAAACATAAATGAAAACTGGATGATTTGTTTTTATTGAATGTAAAAATATTAATTTGAGGATAATCGAACTTAATGAATCGAATAGTTTTGGATTAAATGAAGACTTTACTGAACTAAACAGCACTGAATTCTCCTTTAAATCAACTTAAGTTCACTGAACTAAATACTGTTACTTATATGAAAATAAACCCGGTTTCTTGAACCCTGTTCGGTTTCAGCCCCACTTTTGGGCCTCACAGCTGAAAATGACCTTCCTGACTTTTAAAGTGTGAAAACATGCAAATAAATATACACAGTGGTGTGAAAAAGTGTTTGCCCTCTTCCTGATTTCATACTACTACAAAAGTATGTACTTGATATACAATGTACACAACACAGTGTTGAGTTTACTCATAAAAAAAGATTTAACTGCATGTTTACTACTATTTTGTCCAATGAAAAAGAACAATTAAGTTGGGAAAAGCGTTTCACTTCCTGTCATTGCGCATGCGCAGTCTGTTTCCGTAGCATTTTGCACAGGATTTCCCCTCATTAACTGCATTTTAGAAGGGGCTGGATGTTCTCTGGTTCACGCAAACTTTCTTGTAGTTTTATTATCGAAAATAACCTAAATATATTACACAAATGCTTAACGTATAATGTAACGGTGTGTTTTGGGAAGACTATTTTAAGGAATGTAATTATATTTTGCATTGAGCTTAGACAGCTAACGTGCTTCATTTGAAGGTCATGTTCAGTTCACTTTGTAAAATCTGAATGAAATGTTTTCAAAATGCAGGATTTTTGTGTAATTTGTAGTTATTACAATAAACTGTATTTAAATGGGTTGTGTGTTGTGGAAGGAGTTAATAGAATCTCTGGTATTTAACTCAAAGAATCATACGAAAGCCATATGATACACAGTCATACATCTAATGCTAATTACAAATGCTAAATAGAGATTGAATCTTTCTTTTTGGATAAATCTGTGCTTGATTTGCGTTAGATGAAGGCTTAAAGACCAGAGAGAATCCTCTGCCAGCTGGTCAGTTCCATTTCACCGATTCGTGGTGAGAGTAGGGAGCAGGTTGACAAGAGTCTGGAGACGTAGAGGTGCATCCTGGAGAGAAGGGGAATGAAAGTCAGTAGACGTGTGTGGATGAGAGGGAGAGCAGTGGAGTGGTGAAGGTGTACGAGTTTAAATACCACAGTTTTGAAACCATCTCAGAAATCGTTTGAGGAGGTCATGACACGATCAATTGTCCTTTTAAAGATTGCGAGCTGACAACCAGTGTCCTTTCAACTTTCAGTAGCCATGAATCTGAAGGTTTGAACTTTTTCTGTCTTTCAGGCTTCTGATGTGCTGCTCAAAGAAAATCTAGAGCTCTCAAAAGGTCTACCTTTGTTTATGAGGGAAAAGTCTTAAGACTTAAGACTTAAGTTCCTGTTATCAGCATATTCTCTTATACCTGAGGTACAGATACTGTAAAGAGAAAACAGTTTTGTCTGGTGTCTGAAACTAATCTGATAACTGTTCTATAAGCTAAACGTCAGGGGAAAGAGTAGAATGGAGGAGGCAAAGTGTTGGCAAAAATGTATTTATTGACTAATCCTAGTTGAATATTTATTAGTAATGAGTCTGAGAGCACAAATTAAGTGTTACACTATATTGCCAAAAGTATTGGGACACGGCCTTTTCTATTCTAACATGAAAATGCCTCTGTGTATAAGGAAAGGTTCAAAAGGAAATGATTGATTCAGTCAGTGTGGAAAAACTTGACTGGTCTCCATAAAGCCAAGTCCTAATCCCAGCTGAACATCTCTGGTGTGACTTTAAATGCAGACCTTAAGACAAAAACTCAAACCAAACACCAATGACATGTACATATTGGTAGTCAATTTAGACACTTCCACATTTGTTGCAACAGAGATGGAAATACAATTTGTAAATACATGAATTATATTTTCATCTTTGTTGCCACAGTTTTGGAAGTGCCTTTTTTCTGTTCCAAAGAACGGATGTGTCCCAATACTTTTGTCCATATAGTGT
Organism: Silurus aristotelis; assembly: GCF_946808225.1. Classification (NCBI taxonomy): domain Eukaryota; kingdom Metazoa; phylum Chordata; class Actinopteri; order Siluriformes; family Siluridae; genus Silurus; species Silurus aristotelis. The sequence goes on from NC_139574.1 coordinate 40,823,233, forward strand.
AAGTACAACTCATTGGTGTTTGGTGATGTTTTTGGCTCAGGGTCTGCATTTAAAGTCCCACCAGAGATATTCATCTGGGATTAAACCTTTGCTTTCTGCAGACCAGTCAAGTTCTTCCACACTGACTGAATCAGTGATTTCTTTTTTGAACCTTTCCATACACAGCAGCATTGCTATTTTAGAGTAGAAAAGGGTTCTGTTCAAACTCTTGCTATAAAATTAGAAGCACACAATTCCATTAAATATAATTATATGCTTAAACATTAGGATTTGTACTCATGTAAATCACTAAAGTAGTGAAACCTGTTCATTAGAAGGGGGTGTCCCAATACGTTTGGCAAAAGGGTGTATATCCAAGCAAACACAATGAAAAATTGCAGCATGTGTGATTTTTGGGTGACCTATCTCAAACAATATAAAAATCTCTTTGTGGTCCAGCAGAATGTAATAAATTATGGGTTATAATTCTGTCTTTATGCTGCTTTTTACTGCAGGACACAGACCCAGAAGACACTCACACAAAAGGGATGATGAAGGGGGTCTTAACTGTCGTTGAAGATGATGTTGCCACCATCCATTCAAACCCAAATGTAAGGTGCCTGTCTGTGGTTTTAGAGAAGCAAGTTGTGCTGGATAATGTGCAAGACGTCCCTACAGCTGTTGTTCTTCTATTTGACTTGATTTATGCCATCAAAATCCTTCGCTCTCCTAAAGAACTAAAATACACGTTTGTAACTGTTCAGAAAGTGTTTATTGGCCTTGACCCCCAGTGCTCTGAAGAGTCCAGTACTTCAACAACAAACTGTTCAAGTTGAAGTAGCTGCAGTTCATATGGCTGAGCAAAAGTGCAAGTAGTGATTTGTTCCTGTTTGTTTAGTAGCTGTATAACAGTGCAACATAGGCCAAAGTCAGTTTTGAGTTTTAGTGAAAGGTTTTATGACTGTTAAGTTTCGTTTATAACAGCTGTAATACTTGACTGTTCTTGTGCATGTGTTGAAACTCTGCTTGTTTCTTGCTGCAGCATTAAGATTGTTGTTCTGGCACTTTGAGAACATTTTTTTACTCCAGCACTTACAAACATTTTTGTATTTTTCCAACAGTTTAAAAGCATTTGTGTTGTTTTACTCCAGCATTTTAAAGTCATTACAAGATTTCCTTTTTGTCTTTAATTTTATTTCAATTTTATTAATACAGTGGAACCCACTTATCTCGACCTCGGTGAACTCGCCAACCCTATTAAGTCGACGTTTTTGAAGTGGAACCGCCAAATTCTCGCTTTGTCTTAGCATTTTTTAATCGGTTATGTCGATTCTGTTATGTCGACGAACCCTAATATCTCAAACACAAGGGGGGGCAAATTTGCCATTTAACGTCTCCAAAAGGTTTCCAAAACTCCTGCTTTTTTATTTTTGTTTGCAACAGCGTTACGGGTTAGTCAAAGAAACTTAGAAATGAGCATCAGAAATGAATAAGGACATATTCCTCAGTCTCACACGCACACACACAGTAATAGCGGAAGAATACCGGCAGGCTATTCCCAAAATACCGCTCTGCTCCTTATAGAAGCGCAACATATTTGACCCGTTACACCGTGTGTAACGTGTCTTTCGTTAAAGCCTGTTTCGTTAAAGCAAAAGTTCACTCTTTAAAGACCAAGTGGCTGCGATAAGACAGAAAACAAACAAAAGCTTTTTTCCATTTTGCTACTGTTTAATGGTTGTACTGGTTTAAAGTTTAAGAGCATTGTTGTTTTTAGATCTCATTGTTTTAAGTGGGAAATTGGGATTCTTGAAATCTTTTTAAACTGACTGTTTTCTTGTTCGCTTGTACTGCTTCCTCTTTCCTTGTTTTTTACTATGATTGGGAATTGAAGACAGTTTTTGAACAGTTGAATGTAAAGTTTAACACGGCTTATTGTGACTTATTCATGTACACTTGTTCTTGTAATGAATATATCTGATGACAAGGAGAGTTATTTGTACTATTTTGGCTGGAGGATGTGGGTCTGTGCAGACAGAAGTTTGCGCCTGTTTGTGTGAGCTGTGTATATGTGAAGGTTTTTCTTGTCTACTGTTTTTATATCTTTGCAAGAGAATTCTTCATGTCTGTGTTTTTGGATGCAGTGTATCTGTTTAAAAAAATAAATGCTGAGAGTTTGAATTTCATGTAAAAATCTGGTTAGATTTTCAGAACTACTTGTCAAACCAAAGTCCAGTAAACTCACAGTTCTGTTGAGGAAAAATGACTATTTTATGTTAATGAGACTAGATCTATTGTTGTGAAAACATGAAAAATTATGTTTTACCAATAGGTTTTTCAGTTGCCTTAACTAAAGATTTGAAATGCTCATGAATGGATTCAGAACAGTGGCTCAATAATTTCAACACATAAATAAAAGTTGAGTGAACTTAACCCAGGAACAGAGAAGGAACTTTCTTTGGAAGGAAGTTTCTTTTTCTTGAGTGAGACTGCTGAAAGAAATATTTTTAAGGAGACAGAATGTTTCATGTTACAGATTTTGTTAGAACTGTGGAATCGAGTCATTTACCAGTGAATCTTTCGATTCAGACTCAATTAAACCGAAACCAGAGAACCGACTTTTTCGAGTTATTGTTACACTGTTGCTATGTAACTATGTTATGTTATAATCATCTCATTCATACAACTGAGCAGTTGAGGGCCCATGATAGCAGCTCCAACAGCCATTTAGTTGAATCTTCTGAGGAGAAGTGGGTTCCACACACCAGCCATCAACCAGAAAAGAGGTTCAAGCAGTCTCCAAACTCAGCACCTGTTTCAGCTCTACCAGTAAGAGTGAGAGACAGAAAATCCCAGTCTTCACTGGTTGTATCCCCCAACACACCTAAAGAGACGTGGAATCAGGATTTTACACCCCAGCCAGTCTGTAGACCATCTGTCATGCCACTTGTTGATGAGAAGATGTTGGAAATGGGCTACAAACTGTTCGTTGATGACTTCTACACAAGTCCAGCACTGTTTAGAGATCTCCTAAAAAAAATAACATCTGGGCATGTGGGAAAATTCAGTCCACACACCCTCAAACCATCACCAACAAGCTTCTGAAAAAAGCTCCTCGAGGCCTCATCACTGGCTGAGAGAAGAGGATGTGCTGTTTGTAGAATGGAAGGATAAAGGAAGGTCCAGATGTGCTCCATCATTCACAGAGGCACTGAAGGAAGCATTGTGCTACTTTTATTTTCATTACTTTCTTCTTCTACTGTTTTTCTAATGTTCAAATACCAGTCTTATGCTTATTGTGTGAATGTTATTATTCCCAGTACATTTGGTTATCAGGCTGCTTTTCCTCAAACAGACGGAGGGAGAAAAGGACTACACACAGTCTCAGAATAATGTTTATAGGAATCTCGTTTTTATTGTATTTTCTTCAAAGTTGAAATATAAACTCATTACACATGTGACTTTTAACCCGTCACTATTCTGGATTGTTTCAGAACCGAATTCATGTATTTATATATTTAAAAAATAATGTTTTATCATGTACACATTTTTTTCTAATGAACTTCAGCATCTTTGGATGATGTAAAGCCCAAAGTGTGTTCTTTCAAAAGAGATGTAAATTGTGTATGTAGCACACTGTTGTCAGGAACTTTTACCATTGAAAGTCAGGAAGGTCATTTTCAGCTGTGAGGCCCAAAAGTGAGGCTGAAACCGAACAGGGTTCAAGAAACCGGGTTTATTTTCATATAAGTAACAGTATTTAGTTCAGTAAACTTAAGTTGATTTAAAGGAGAATTCAGTGCTGTTTAGTTCAGTAAAGTCTTCATTTAATCCAAAACTATTCGATTCATTAAGTTCAATTATCCTCAAATTAATATTTTTACATTCAATAAAAACAAATCATCCAGTTTTCATTGATGTTTATTTAGTGAATAATGCATTTAATAAACAATTGGTTTCATTCAGAATAACATTTAAATTTTTTATAAGTAAAAATGTGTTTTTTTTATAAAACTCATCTGAAGCATATAGATAAAAATGCACCAGTTGGTTAAAAGAAAACATTTAAAGGTAAAACATTTCTTCCAGCTCATAAATCCTATAAAACATGCAGCATTAAACATGAACTTCCAGCAGATGAACATCTCATAATACTGTCTGGAAGTGAGAAATGTACAGGTTGTTTTTACTCCATACACATGAACTTACTTTAATCAGAAACACAATCATACTCCAAATCAATTAATCAATAAAGTCAATAAAAGAATCCCAAACTGCTGTGTGTCTTGTCCTCGCTATTAATGACGTCATTAGAGCTCCACTACTTCTAATTACCTGCTGTGACAGTGAGCTCTAATACACATCACACTGCCACCTACTGGTCATTTATGATTCTGCAACATTCATAGACTCACTCCGGTCAACTTCCGGTTCTCAACTCAGGTCCTTTACTGTCAAATACCGCGTACTAGCTGCTTTCTCTATGGAGCTCTGTGTAATAAGTGTAGTTTAAACACTCATCAATCAAATACAATTATCACCAGAATGTGAATCAATGGCAGTTTGGACTTAAAAAACCTCTATGTATTATGTAACAGAGATATCTACTGAAGTTAGCATGCTAAGCTAGCCCCGGTCCGTCCTCAGAAAGCATGGAGTCCCGCTGACCTTCACTCGCTTTATACACAGTTTACAGCCGTTTTATCTTATTTATGACTGTAATATCGCTCTTCTCTCTGGAACAACAGAAAAGTTGTGAAGACGCCATGATATTTTATCCGCGCTTTCCCTCTGTAATGTGCGCATGCGCATAGTGAGTGTGTGCGTGTCAGCGAGAGATCCCGAGTGACGTCACATACGAAGGCGGGGCATATTTCTGTGAAGTCACAGAAAGACAACATCTATAAGTCGGAAAGCGTCTCTGTTTCTCTCATTTCCGAGGTTTGTGTGTGAGTACAGAGACATAAACATGGTGCTTTTCAGAAGGTTTAGAGAGATTTTTCAAAGCAGAAGAAAGAAGAAATCTGAGCAGATTGCTGAAATGAAGGAGGAGCTGGAACACATGGAGAAAGTAGTAACAGACTTGGATGCATTTTCTAATCTGATGAAAGAGAAGTTAGCAGAAGTGAAAGAAGAGAAAGCCGTTCTGCTACAGACGGTGCAAAAGCTGGAGGCTACTTTGGCTGCTGAGAGAAAGCAGTGGGAACAGGACATAACTGAGAAAAACTCCACACACTTCCAAAACAGCAACGAGCTCCAGTCTTCCCTGAAACTCCATGAGAAACAGGAGAAAACAGTAGAACGTGAGAAAGAGAGCTGGGTGAGAGAACAAAAGCGACTGCTGGAACGTGTTGCTCAGCTTGAGGCCACTTTGAAAAGAGAGAAAGAAAAAAAGACCAAACTCGACATTGAGGAATTGAACAAGTTACAGATTCAAACCATCAGAGAGCTTCAGGATTCTCTGGATCATTGCGAGGAGGAGAAAAATGAATTGATGACAGACCGAGAGCGAGTGGAGACACGTCTTGCTCTATTTGAGGTCGCGTTGGAATTTGAGAGAAAGAAAATAGAGAAAGAACAAAAGAAGGCCAAACTAGACATGAAGGAAATGACCACCTCACAGCTCCAAACCACCAGGAAGCTCCAGGATTCCCTCAACCACTGTGAGGAAGAGAAAAAGAGGGCAGAGCACGAGATAAATAATTTGATGAGAGAACGAGAGCGAATGAAGGAACATGTTGCTCAGCTGGAGGAAACTTTGCAATCTAAGAGAAATAAATGAGAGAAAAAATGAAACGCCAAACGAAACATTACTCGCTTTATACTGAACTTAAGAACAGGAAATGGCAGCACTGGAGAGAATCTGCAAAGCTCTGGGCAGGTTTGCAGATTCACACACCATACATAGTTTTTACTTTTTTTTTTACTATTTCTACTATGTTTGTTTTAATACTAATAAAAACTAAATACTTGAATTTTGTGTGTGTTTTGTTTCTTTTATTAAAGTGTTGGACATTTAATTCCCAACTAAGTATTAAAATCCACATAATAAAATTTAGGGGAAAATGTGACAAAACCCAATTCTGTTTAAACCCAATTTTACATGAACAGAAGTGAAACTGATCAAAACTATCGATGCAGGTTTAGTGAGAATGCAGCCTTATAACATCTAACCTTCAAATATAACTTTTGAGAACCTCAGTTAGTTAAAAAACATCAAAAGTAACAGTTTGCCATTCAAAACATTACAAAATAACAATTTAATTCAATAGATTTATTTACATTTTTCAGTCCATTCAGTAAAAAAGATTTGGTTCGATAATTTCGACTCCGTAGATTCAGTTCAAGGAACTCGATTCAAAAGAGTTTATTAATGTCAAAATTCACTGGTTTTCAATTGAGTTTGAATCCATAGATTCACTGGTAAATGACTCGATTCCACAGTTCCAGAAAAATCTGTAACATAAAAAATTCTGTCTCCTTAAAAATATTACTTTAAAAACCTTCACTCTGTTTGTGCAAAACCAGCAGGTGGTCAGAAAGTTCCTTCTCTGTTCCTGGGTTAGTTTGAGGGGTTCACCTCACTCAGCTTCGTCTCGGTGGCTGGTTATCATGCTGTCACCATCATCATAATCAGTTTGGGGGCATCAGGAAAGTCTGCAAAAAAACCAAACGTTACAACAGACTGAAAATACACTGTTTAGATAAAATACTTTACCAACAATGAGACACAATTGTCTTCGCTCTCTGTATGTTTCTTACTTCAGTGTAGAAAACTCTTAGTGAGGAACATCTCTTTTACTCCATCACAGGTCTGCACATGCAACAACTGCACTGTAACATCATCACTTCTACATGAGTTCTTCTACAGCTTACCGGTAAGTGTGCCAATACTGCCACCTAGCGGATAATTTACAAATACACTCATCATGACAGGTAGGTTCACAGCTGTATTGTATTGTATTGTATTGTATTGTATTGTATTGTATTGTATTGTATGTTGTATGCTCAAAGAAACACTGAAACAAATAGAAGACAGAAAAAGAAAAAGGGGGAAAAGAAAATTACTGTAAATTGCTTTTCATAGAACATGTATGAATTTGAAGCAGAAGTCAGAACAAGAAAAACACAGGTGGGAACCGAACCTCAGACCCCACTGTAATGTAGAACACAGACACACTGTATGACATTAAATCAGTTCACATTTATTAACAACATCCCGACTTCCCAAGCCATGGCATAATGACACCAGACTCTTTCTCCAAATAATTATAGAGGATCCTCACATACACAAAGCTTCTGTGTCTAAACTGCAATTTCTTGGGGCATCTGATATCAAAACAATGTAAAACTTAAAAGAAAAAAAAAGGCAGGCAAAATATCCCTGTGCCCAAGACCAAGGAACAGCTCATGTATTTCCTAGGAATGTGGTTGCAGGAATTTTCAAGACTGGAAACTTCCCATATGAATTATCAGGAATATTTCGGTATTAACAGGAATTAATGGAAATAAAGTTGGAATTTACAAAATTGCAAGTTATCCTATAACAGGGAACTTAAATGTAGTTAAAAAATAACTTGCTTGATAATCAACCAGATTGAATGCAGTTTCAGTTGAATTTCTACCTGCACATTCATCAATCACATGCACACAGCACACTTACTGCAGGGCTCCTGAGGCCGTACCCCTACATGCACTGTGTTTTCTTCATGTAAACAATGAGTCACGCCTCAAAAAAGGGTAAAAATCACTGCCTTATGGGTAATAAAAGACCAATAATCAGGATCTCAGGTCTACATTCCTTACTATTGAAGTAAACAGGACCAATACAGAACAGTTCATCAGACAGGAACACATACTGATTAGTCCCATCAGCCACAGATCTGCTTCTCACCGCTCGTTTCCCCCCGGCTCCACCCTCCATTCACCAACCGCCGCTCGTGCACGCACCCGCTGCTCCATCCAGCAGTAGTGTTCAGGTGTTGTGAGGTGAATCCAGTGTTAACCCTGTCAGAATAACTGCTGAAAGATCATCCACTTTCTTGTGCCAATCCATGTGATTAATTATAAAGTACAGATGTTTAAGTGAAAGCAATATAGCTGACAGTTAACTTGACACATTAACTGTCAGCTATATTGCTTTCAGAGCTCAAAATGAACAAAGCACTAAAGCTGCAAGAAAATACCTCAACTTCAGTTTCTGTCAAATTCCTTTTCTTTAAGGACATCAAACATCACTGACTTTACTAAAGTGGATTTCAAGAAAAAAAATGCCATCATTGAATGCTCTCTGTGATGAAGAGACATTAGACATGATTGAAATTCAAAATCTTTATTTATTTAATAGTGTTTATTGTGTCTCGCTGTAGTAAAAGTGTTCAGACTCTCTGTTTCTCTTGTCGTCTTCTTTTTTTTCTATTTCTCCTTTTCTTTTGAATGTTTTCTTGTCTCAGCTGAGCAACAATTTCCTCCCATTGCTCTCGGACCCTCATATAATGATCTGTTTTATTCTCTGAAGTCTTCTTTTCTTCCTCACAGAGATTCTGGGTATCCTGGAGCCCCCTGTTGGTCTGAAGCTGTAAGTTGTTCCTCTCCTCTATGTCATGTTTAGTTTTCTCTCTTTCGTCCTCTTGTTTTTCTTTAAAATCCAACGTGGGCTCAAACTGAGCAACACGTTCCTCCAGTCGCTCTTTGTCTCTGATCAAATGATCGCTCTCCTGCTCTGCACTATTTTTTACTTTCTCACAGTGATTCTGAGTATCCTGGAGCTCCATGGTGGTCTGTTCCAAAGTGACCTCAAGCTGAGCAACATGTTCCTCCACTTTCTTTTGTTTCCTCGTCCAGCTCTCTCTTTTACATTCTACAGTTTTATCCAGTTCCTCATTGATTTCCAGGGAAGACTGGAGCTCCATGGTGGTCTGCTCCAAAATAAATTCAAGCTGAGCAACACGTTCCTCCAGTTGTTTTTGTTCTCTCGCCCAGCTCTGGCTTCTCTCAGTTATGTCCTGTTCCTGCTGCTTTCGCTCAAAAGCCAAAGTAGCCTCCAGCTTTTGCACCGTCTGTAGCAGAATGGCTTTCTCTTCTTTCTCTTCTGTTAACTTCTCTATCATTAGAAGAGAAAATGCATCCAAGTCTTTCTCTACTTTCTCCATGTGTTTCAGCTTCTCCTTCATTTCAGCAATCTGCTTAGTTTTCTTTGTTCTTCTGGTTTGAAAAAACTTTCTCAACCTTCTGAAGAGCTCCATGTTTATGCCTCTTTACTCACAAGCAAAAACTTCGGAAATGAGAGAAACAGAGACGCGTTCCCAATTATAGACGTTGCCTTACTGTGACGTCACAGGGGGATGCCCCGCCCTCCGTCTGTGACGTAACCCGGTCTCACTTAACCGCACTATGCGCATGCGCACATTACAGAAGTAAAGAGCGGATTAAATATCATGTCTTCACAGCTTTTCTGTTGTTCCTGAGAGAAGAGCGATATTACAGTCATAAATAAGATAAAAACGGCTGTAAACTGTGTATAAAGCGAGTGAATCCGAGTTGAGAACCGGAAGTTGACCGGAGTGACTCTATGAACGTTGCAGAATCATAAATGACCTGTAGGTGGCAGTGTGATGTGTATTAGAGCTCACTGTCACAGCAGGTAATTAGAAGTAGTGGAGCTCTAATGACGTCATTAATAGCGAGGACAAGACACACAGCAGTTTGGGATTCTTTTATTGACTTTATTGATTAATTGATTTGGAGTATGATTGTGTTTCTGATCAAAGTAAGTTCATGTGTATGGAGTAAAAACAACCTGTACATTTCTCACTTCCAGACAGTATTATGAGATGTTCATCTGCTGGAAGTTCATGTTTAATGCTGCATGTTTTATAGGATTTATGAGCTGGAAGAAATGTTTTACTTTTAAATGTTTTCTTTTAACCAACTGGTGCATTTTTATCTATATGCTTCAGATGAGTTTTATAAAAAACACATTTTTACTAATAAAAAATAAAATGTTATTCTGAGTGAAACCAATTGTTTATTAAATGCATTATTCACTAAATAAACATCAATGAAAACTGAATGATTTGTTTTTATTGAATGTTAAAATATTAATTTGAGGATAATTTAACTTAATGAATCGAATAGTTTTGGATTAAATGAAGACTTTACTGAACTAAACAGCGCTGAATTCTCCTTTAAATGAACTTAAGTTTACTGAACTAAATACTGTTACTTATATGAAAATAAACCCGGTTTCTTGAACCCTGTTCGGTTTCAGCCCCACTTTTGGGCCTCACAGCTGAAAATGACCTTCCTGACTTTCAATGGTAAAAGTTCCTGACAACAGTGTGCTACATACACAATTTACATCTCTTTTGAAACAACACACTTTGGGCTTTACATCATCCAAAGATGCTAAAGTTCATTAGAATTTTTTTTTTACTATGTTTTGTGATAAAACATTATTTTTTAAATATATAAATACATGAATTCGGCCCTGAAACAATCCAGAATAGTGACGGGTTAAAAGTCACATGTTTAATGAGTTTTAACTTTGAAGAAAATACAATAAAAACGAGATTCCTATAAACATTATTCTGAGACTGTGTGTAGTCCTTTTCTCCCTCCGTCTGTTTGAGTAAAAGCAGCCTGATAACCAAATGTACTGGGAATAATAACATTCACACAATAAGCATAAGACTGGTATTTGAACATTAGAAAAACAGAAGAAGAAGAAAGTAATGAAAATAAAAGTAGCACAATGCTTCCTTCAGTGCCTCTGTGAATGATGGAGCACATCTGGACCTTCCTTTTATCCTTCCATTCTACAAACAGCACATCCTCTTCTCTTGGTTTTTTGGTGATGGTTTGAGGGTTTGTGGACAAAATTTTCTCTCATGCTCAGATGTTATTTTTTAGGAGATCTCTAAACAGTGCTGGACTTGTGTAGAAGTCGCCAACAAACAGTTTGTAGCCCATTTCCAACATCTTCTCATCAACAAGTGCTATGACAGATGGTCTACAGACTGGCTGGGGTGTAAAATCCTGATTTCACCTCTCTTCAGGTGTGTTGGGGGATACAACCAGTGAAGACTGGGATTTTCTGTCTCTTACTCTTACTGGTAGAGCTGAAACAGGTGCTGAGTTTGGAGACTGCTTGAACCTCTTTGCTGGTTGATGGCTGGTGTGTGAAACCCACTTCTCCTCAGAAGATTCAACTAAATGGAAAAAAATAGCATTGTATATCAAGTACATACTTTTGTGGTAGAATGAAATCAGGAAGGGGGCAAACACTTTTTCACACCACTGTGTATATTTATTTGCATGTTTGTCACACTTTAATGTTTCAGATCGTCAAACTAATTTAAATAGTAGTAAAAGATACACAAGTGAACACGACATGCAGATTTTAAATGAAGGTTTTTATTATTGAGGGGAAACAAAATCCAAATCTACATGGCTCTGTGTGAAAAAGTGTTTGCCCCCCTGTTAAAACTGTGGTTTATCACACCTGAGTTCAATTTCTCTCACCACACACAGGCCTGATTACTGCCACACCTGTTCACAATCAAGAAATCTCTTAAATAGGACCTGCCTGACAAAGTGAAGTCGACCAAAAGAGCCTCAAAAGCTACACATCATGCTGAGATCCAAATGAGAAGGAAAGTAATGGAGATCTATCAGTCTGGAAAAGGTTATAAAGCCATTTCTAAAGCTTTGGGACTCCAGTGAACCACAGTGAGAGAAATTATTCACACATGGCAAAAACATGGAACAGTGGAGAACCTTCCCAGGAGTGACCGACTGACCAAAATTACCCCAAGAGCACAGAGACCACTCATCTAAGAGGTCACAAAAGACCCCACAACAACATCCAAAGAACTGCAGCCTCACTTGCCTCAGTTAAGGTCAGTGTTCATGACTCCACCATGAGAAAGAGACCATTTAAAAACTGCATGTTCACTTGTGTTATTGTTACTAATATTTAAATGAGGTTGATGATCTGAAACATTAACGTGTGACAAACATACAAAAAAATACGAAATCAGGAAATTGCAGTTGCTCAGCTGGAGGTCACTTTGGAACAAAACCAGCATGGAGCTCCAGGATTCTCTAAATCAGTGTGAGAAAGAGAAGAAATGTGCAGAGCATCAGAGAAATATGAGAGGAACCCAATGTTGAACCTCTTCATGTCCAATGATTCAAAATAAAAAAAAAATGTACAAAATAATGAAATATTAAATTATTCAACATTTTTGTGTTTTTGTTACTATAATAAATATAAAAGTAATCAAACCTGTTCAGGGGGTGTCCCAATACTTTTGATGATATAGTGTATCACTTCATTTGTGCTGGAACAGTTTTCTCTTTACAGGATCTGTACCTCAGGTATGAGAAAATATGACTATAACACACTGACAACACACTTACCAGGCAAGAATTCAGAAAGTTTCCAGACCTTTCCCTCATAAACAAAGGTAGACCTTTTCAGAGCTCTAGATTTTCTTTGAGCAGCACATCAGAAGCCTGAAAGACAGAAAAAGTTCAAACCTTCAGATTCATGGCTACTGAAAGTTGAAAGGTCGCTGGTTGTCAGCTCGCAATCTTTAAAAGGACAAATGATCGTGTCATGACCTCCTCAAACGATTTCTAAAATGGTTTCAAAACTGTGGTATTTAAACTCGTACACCTTCACCACTCCACTGCTCTCCCTCTCATCCACACACGTCTACAGACTTTCATTCCCCTTCTCTCCAGGACGCACCTTCACGTCTCCAGACTCTTCTCAACCTGCTCCCTACTCTCACCACGAATCACAATACCGTCGGCAAACATCATAGTCCACGGAGAGACTTCTGTCTGAACTCGTCCGTCCTCACGTGCCTCTGCATGCTATATCATGCTCTTCATTAGCATTGAAAACATCCGATTACTCCTTCAATCCTTTAGTTCTACAAAGCCTTAAAATCTCGAAAGAATTTAGAAAACATTTCGGTTTCCAGGCAGCATCAGGTCTGTCTCCTAAATATAAAAACCCCTCCTTTCTACCCTCTATTTCGGACGGATTCTTTGCACTGTGGTTTAGAAGGGGCATTGTAAACATTAATGATCTTTTTCAGGAGAATACATTTGTCACTTTTTCCTACCTGTCAGAAAAATTCAACCTCCCTAAAACTCATTTTTTCCGACATCACCAAATTCGTGATTTTATAAGGAACACATTCTCTCACTTCCTGCACCCACCTTCTAAACAAGAGATTGATCGAGTTTTAGAAACAAAACTTTGTAAGGGTACTGTCTCTAATATTTATAAAACTATTTTTACATTCGCTGTTCAATCGGGATCTTCATCGCTTTCTAAAATAAAGAGTAACTGGGAATCGGATCTTAATTATAATTTCACGGATGAGGAATGGTCCAAGGCCCTTGGTCGTGTACATCCTCCTCTATATGCGCCCGTCATTCGTTAATACAGTTTAAATTGTTGCATAGAGTGTATTGGACAAAGACCAAACTATCTAAAATTAACCCTGGTTTGGATCCAACTTGTGATCGTGTCGGCGGCTCCGGCTACTCTTTATCATACTTTTTGTCTTTGCCCAGCCTTGACCTCTTTCTGGACATCGATTTTTAAATCAATCTCTGAATACTTTATTTTAGATATTAAACCATGTCCCCTAATAGCATTATTTGGACTCAAGCCCACAAATCCCTCCTTGTCATCCTTACAATCAAACATGCTCGCCTTTTGTTTAATAGTAGCAAAGAGACTTATATTACTGAATTGGAAGAATCCTCACCCACCCAGTTCTTCTCATTAGATACATGACCTGTCTCAGTTTATTCAAATAGAAAAGATCAGATTTACATTACTTGGTATTACGGAAAAGTTTTACACCACCTGGCAACCATTCTTATCATATTTAAGAGAAAGAGGAAAATAAAATCCTGTTCTCTTTGTTTAGCCTTTTTGAGCTCTTCCCCTTGTCCCTGACTTCTTGGTAGATGTAGAAAGGAGAAAGGAAAACATATCTTTGAGAGTGTTAATGTACTTAGGTGCAAAATCTTTTATTTTGTTTTATTTTTCTTTTTTTCTCCTGTTCTTGATGCTCATATTCATGATTGTGATTGTGTGTATAACTTAGAAAGAGAGAGACCAATTTCTTGTTGTTGGACTAAATTAACCACTGTTCCATTGTCTTTCTCACCTGAGTGTCTTTCTGTTTGAAGTGCATCAATAAAAAAGAGTTGAATAATAATAATAATAATAATAATAATAATAATAATAATAATAATAATAAGAAGAAGAAGCCAAGTGATTTTGAAATGTTTTGCCGGTGTCTATGATGACAGGTGGGTCCATCTAATACACAAACGCCAAGTGTTCAAGGGAAGCAAATAGAAGCAAGACTGCTTCTATGCTAGAAGAACGATAGTGTTTTGAACTTCTCAGCAAACCGGTTCATTCTCCTGCTCTACTGAAACTGTGAATGTATGCAAAAGTGCAAACAGTGACCAAGAAGCTTTTCCCTGCGGTAGTTTCTGTAGTGTAGTGGTCATCACGTTCGCCTCACACGTGAAAGGTCCCTGGTTCGACACCAGGCAGAAACAAGGTTGTGATTTTGAAGCTAGTGTTACATTCTTAGGCCTGTAAACTGTGTTACTCGACAGCATTAGAGAAATGTAGAAAACTTACTTTCATATTGTTTCTGTAGTGTAGTGCTTTAAGTGTTATTGCTGCTGTTTGAACTACAAAAATGTTCAAACAAGTTAAGTCTGTAACACACCTTTATCACATTGTCCACAACAAGAGGGGTCGCACTAGATCCACTCATGGTCAGCAATGTCTGAGATGAGAGTGAGGACTCTGGGATTGACTAAACACTTTTTTCTTCTTGGATTCAACCTCGGTGCCTCTCAGGATTTATGGAAAAGAAACACCTTTATGGAAAAAAAAGAGTGAGAGAAAGATTGAGAAAATGAACAACCTGAGATAGATATCAAATTGATACATTTGATAAATCCAAAAAAGGTGTTGATAAAAACAGAATATTAGCGTTGGAGAAACTCCAGTGTTGATCGTAGTTCCACTGGGTAGTGTATGTTAAAGCAGTAATAACTGCCAAACATCAGGCAGATGGAGGAGGTGAAGGTTGTGATGTGGTCGTTGACAATCTTCTTGTCGATGCTCAACATGAATGTCTCAGCAGTGAAGCAGGAGGAACCTGGGAATAATAATAAAAATAATAATTCAAACGTTTATTAACAGGGGCTTCAATGTCAGTTATATATATAATGCAGATACTTGAAACAAATTGGAGGATGAACGCTGCCAATATTGGTAGTAAACAAATACAAAATGGCTTGATAAAGTAATTAATGTGCCAAATAAAAATATTACATAAAAAGGAAAGTAATTATTAAACAATAAGATTGGAAATAAAAGGGAAAATTAAATAATGGTGCTAATTTTAAAATGAAACTGAAAATGATAAATATTGATCTGTCAATGTATAATAAAATAAGTTGGTAAAGTTTCTTTTTTGGATGCTGTATTTGGCACAATAATTAATCAATTATGTATTTATTTCTTATTTTATTACCAATTAAGGCAGGAACTTGAGGGATTTAAGGACCTGAGCTAAAGATAATGAGGAGTTAATAATATTGAGAAGAGGCTCACCAGCTGTATGTAACACTTCCTTCAATTTGTTTTTCTAATGCTATACATTTTTTCAGTGAAGAAATTCAAAAAGTCGTCACTACTAAACTGTGATGGAACACATTTTTCAGATCCCTGATTTGTAGTTAATTTAGCGACTGTACTGAAAAGGAACCTGGGATTGTTTTTGTTGTTTTCTATGAGTTTGCTCAGGTGTTCAGCTCTAGCAGCTTTTAGCGTCTGTCTGTAGCTGAGCATACTGTCTTTATACGCAATTCTAAATACCTCCAATTTAGTTTTCCTCCATTTTCTCTCCAGATTACGTGCTGTTCTCTTGAGGGCATGCGTATGACTATTATACCAAGGTGCAGGTGCTTGTTCTCTAACCTTTTTTAACCGGATGGGGGCAACAGTGTCTAATGTGCTAGTGTGGATAAGGTCTATGTTGTTAGTCATTTCATCAAGATTATTAGCAGTTATGGGTTTAGTGAGAAATTGAGATAAATCAGGCAGATTATTTATGAATCTGTATTTAGTGGTCTGAACAATAGTCCTACCAAGTCGATAACGTGGTGAAACACGGTTAATCTGCTCTACCGGTAGTGTGTACAGTATGAGGTAATGGTCAGTGATGTCATCACTCTGAGGTAAAATATCTATATCAGTGACGTCTGCTCCGTGGGATATTATTAAGTCTAGTGTGTGGTTAAAACGGTGGGTTGGTCTGGTGACGTTTTGTTTAACTCCAAAAGAGTTTAGTAAATCGACAAATGATAATCCTAGAGCATCGTTTACATCATCTACATGAATATTAAAATCTCCTACAAGCAGCACTTTATCAAAATTGATCAAGAGGTCTGAAAGAAAATAAGCAAACTCTTGAAGAAAATCAGCGTAGGGTCCTGGGGGTCTGTACACGGTGACCAGAGCGAGTTTTCTATGCATGTCTGAAAGTACAACTTTGAGAACGAGCACTTCAAATGATTTAAAGCTGAATCCTAATCTCTGACTAACATTAAGAGAAGCACTATAAATGGTTGCTACACCTCCCCCACGACCAGTCTGACGAGGCTCATGATTATAAACATATCCTGACGGTGTCGACTCGTTTAGACCCATATAATCACCTGGTTTAATCCAGGTCTCAGTGAGACAGAGTGCTGAGAGATTATTCTCTGTGATCATCTCATTTACAATCAGTGCTTTGGGTGCAAGTGATCTAATGTTTAAAAAACCAAACTTTACAACTTTTTGGTGTTTGCTTATCTGGCATTTTTCAGTTTTAACTGCAATAAGATTATTTCTGGATCTTGTGTATTTAATTCTTGGTTTTACTACATGAGGAATAGATACGGTTTCTATAAACTGGGCTGTGTGTGAACTTGTAACTATTTGGTTTGTTGTATAAATGTTCTCATAGACGTAAATTTCCTGATGTCTTACCAGTCAGATGGTGTGAAGAATCCTAGAGATGTTATCTGATAGCACTGCTGCTCCAACTCTGCTGGGGTGCAGGCCATCAGGGTGGAAGAACCTCGGACGCTCACAGAAACAGTTCCAGTTATTAATAAAGAGAAGTTTGTGCTCTCGACACCATGACTGTAACCATTCATTTAGTGCAAAGAGTCTACTAAACTTCTCAGCCCCTCGCTGGTAAGTGGGAAGAGGTCCTGACACTATGATCCTCGTTGTGGGTGATGTGCTGCGTACCGTCTCCACCAGGATCCTGAAATCCCTCTTTAAGATCTCCGTTTGCCTCAGCCGGGTGTCGTTCGTTCCGGCATGAAGAACAACCGCTCCGAAGTTCTCGTTCAGGATCGCGGGTACCTGCGCAGCGACATCGAGAACACGAGCACCAGTAAAACAGCGAGTGTGCACCTTACCTTTGTCTCCGGTAGCGCGGACATGCCGGACGATGGAATCTCCAAGAATCACAGTATGGCGTTCCGTCTGGCGGAGAGGGGCGAAGCGGTTCTCGGTCGAGATCTCGAAGGCCGGTGGTGGTGGCGGGGGAGACGTCCTCGACCGGGGCTTGGTTTCTACTAGTTTCTACAACAGTTTACAATTTTCTACTACAGGTCATGACGTGTCTTCCACGTCATGACCTGCCCCCATCCCGCTGCCACCCAAAAAGATAAATAACTAACAACAATCTGCACTTACTTTATCTTTAATACGAATTTACAGTAAATATGTTTAAATATAAATAACATAAATAAAATATGAAAATAAATAATAATAAATTGGCAATTCACACAACAAACAAATTAAATACATTTTTTAGTACACACACACACACACACACACACAGCTGCATCAATACATTTAAATCGCTATCTCTCTAATCACACTTAATTCCTCCAGGATTAATTACAGGTTGGGTGACCTCTAACCTCTCGTGTGGTGCTGATGTTCCTCCTCAGAAGTTCGTCACATTTTTAAAAGCCCTCTGTAACAACCAGCCAAAAATATGCCGAGTCAAGCGATTAGATCAGACATAAACAATAGTATTTCAAAGCAATTTTCAAGCGAAATGATTTCATAAAATAACTATGCTGTCACTTTTACTCAGCTCTTTTATTATTATTACTCAAGTAGTAGAAAATCTACTGCCCACTGGATCCTGTTTGGTCCAGATCTTCCAGTGGAGTCTAAATCTAGTGTGCAGCCAACAGCTCACCTGCTCAGTAATGAAGTTGTTCCCATCCACGGTTTCAGGAAGAAAATCAGCCCAGCTCAGTTTAGAGTCCCTCCATAAGGCCTTCACTTCCTTTTGGCTCTAAAGTGAAGAAAAACACAGCAATGACTTGAACAAAAAATAACCTTTTTTAACTAGTATGACAAAATACTTTCCTTTTTTCAGTCATATTCTAAAGAAGATCTCACAGCTCACCATTTGTTTGCAGAGAAGGTTCAATATTTCTGCAAATAATATGCCGGCTCTTGCCACAGGAAGTAGTGGTTTGCTAAATTCACTGGAATTCACAAGAAATCAACAATTAAAAACAAACACCAACTTCCTTTCCAGCTAAAAATGTATATGTATAGTCTCAAATGTAACTGTAAATACATTAATAATTCTCTCAAAGAGATTCCTCCTTCCCGAAGCACAGGATTAACGAGCTCCGCTATGTACTGCCATACATAAGGAATGTCAATCGCCATATCATCTGCTAGCTCGAGGGTTTCTGAGAACCTGTGTAAACAAGGATCGGTAAGAAAATGGGGGAAAAGAGAGCAAAAAGAAAACACAGACAAAAGTCTTAATAAAGGATTCTGATTCTCATAAAATTCTCTAAAAAATGACCAAATGTAAACGCAAGCGTATTCATAATAATGCTAACAATAACCCCATTGGGTGTAAATATGTCATCAAGCTGTGGACATCTCATGATGCAGACAGTAGTGTCTCTGGCGCCAGTGGGAGACGGAGCTGTGTGGTGCAGGAATGTCACTCACCCTTTAAAAAACTGAGATGTGGAGAGGATCCCAGCCTGCAGCAGCTGATGGAACAGATGACCCATGTGGTCACGTGTGATCTGGTTTCGCTCCAGCGTGGTCTCCACACCCACCAGAACAAAAACGTACAGCATCCCGCCCTGGTCCAGTTCCTCCACGCAATGCAAGGCCTCCTGCACACGATCCCACCACGATTATGTGACGCAGTAACACGATAATAACCGATGTGTATTCAACTAAATGTGATCATAAGACACTGCATGAGATCATTACTTTGTAATCATTTATGTGTAGAAACTCCTCGATAATGGATTTAGAGCGTTTCTCCATTTCCTCCTCTGATAGCGCAGGCTTGTTTGTAGTCGAGTCTGGCACTGTGTCGAGTTTTACTGAAACACAAGAGACATGATGTGTCATGACTAAAAATGCTGATGCATTAAACTGAATTAAGTTTCAACAACAACACCTACAATCACAACCTGCTTTGAATATTTTCACAACATGAACACAGGAGAGAGCTGAAAAAGGACACAGACTACATTCACTACAGACTCACCTGATGCTCCGGATGTGGCTCTAGCGCTAGTTTCTCCATTGCAGCCGTTCTTCCAGTTCAGCCGTCGCCCCCCGAAATTCCGTCCCAAATAAATCTTATCATCTGCTGGTAACTACACACAAACACAATTCAGTTTAAATAACAATCCTTCTTATAAACCTGGTAGAAAAACGTGTACTTTAACAGATTGCCAGTTTTGAAGTAGAATTCCATAACATTACTTAAATTGTGTGAATTGTGTAACTCGAGTAATTCGAATACAAAAAAGCATCGAGGCAAATAACTTGGCTTAGTCCATTTAACTACACACAGAGCACCGTGTTTCCCCACGGACCATTCTTACTGATGCACCACCCGCTAAACTCTGAACAGGTAACACAGAAGATGCTGCAGAATGAAAAATGGAAGAACGGGAGGAGAAAACAGCGAGGGCTGAGGAGAAGATCCAGGCCAAAGAAAACTAAAAATGTTTCAAAAGTTTTTATAAAAAATAGGAATGAAGCAGCTCTCCTATAGCTCTAAATCCACAAACATTTGGGGGATTTCAAACGCTTAGTTCAGGCAACTCTTAAAGGTTAATACTTTTCAACTACGTAAATCGTTTCACCAGCAGGTTTGAGTTCATCTACATCTCAAGCTTTAAATGCTGACTGAAATAGTTCAAGCTTGCATTTGAAAAGCATGTTTCTGCACATGTAAAGTCAGTACCTTGTTGATTTTAGGGATCTTGTTGGGGTCTATTGTAATGTTCATGCTCACAGTGTTCATGGTCTCATGACTCGGAAATACTGTAGAAGAAACAAGAAATAACAACAAAAAGTTGCAGTGCATTGGTTAAGTGCTGTGAAAAGAAAGGGGACTAAGCTGTAAAAAGGATTAGTCTAGAACACATATGCCCTCTATAACCTCGCCTATTCATGCCCATGGATCGTAGCTTTTCTTGAACTTTTCTTTACTCCTCCTGCTCCTAAAATTTGGCATCCATGTGGATATTTTCAATGGTCTTCGGTCCTTCTACAACTCTCCGTGATACCCAGTTGTGCTGAAACGAGGAATCGGACACGTCATTCACTGTTTTCTTATCATTTCAGTATGTACTACTGTTAAATATAAGCACGGATGCACATCTAGTAGGCAAACAAACAAGTTCACTGACCAGGCGCAGGTCAATGACATCATGGAGCATAAAGTGAACACGTGATGAGGTTTTTCCCCTTCACAATTCCTTCCATCTTTTTAAAGTACATATCCATTTGTACCTGAAGGAGGAATAAAATTAGGCAACAATTCAGCAGTCGTGCTCCAATACCTATTCTACTGTTCCAATAGTTCCAATAGAAGTACTTTGGGAAACATGTTTAATAGAAGAAATTTACAGCTCTCAGACGTGACGAGTTGTTAAAAGCAGATGTTCACTGGCGTTTCATAAACATTTCATCGGTTACACTTGGAACAGCTGTTTGAATATTAAACAATAGGAAGCATACTTTTTATGTAATAGAGCTCAAGCAATTTCTCCAAGCCTCTTTGTATTGGTCTATAAATTATAAGCAAGTGCTCTGTTAACCTGTGCAATGAAAATGCTCTACAATGGCGTCTTTGGTTGTTTACCTTGGCCTTCTTCAAGTCCATCTCGTTGCTGGCGGTCCTGAGGAGAATAGAGAGGCACTCGAGACTTTCCTAGTCATTTTGTTTCAGCAGTTTTACCACGCAGTTATAAATGATGGACTTGGGCAACATCCGCAACTTAAACAGCTCCCCGATGAACTTGACGTTACCCCTGGTTTTTCTGCGAGCTTTGTTTTTCGCCTCCTCCAGCTCGTCCTGAAGCCTCTCACGATTACTGGCCTGGAAAAGTCAATCATCATAAAAACTAAAAATCTGTTCAATTAAAAAATACAAATATTACACATGAAGATACCATAGAAATGTTACAGAAGGACGGGTTTAAGCCTGATAACAGATTATCCACTTGAAGCTTCATTTGCAAATTCAGTAGATTTTGATTATATTTTTATTCCTGCTGGAATATTTGAGATATTTGAGTCTCTGGGGCTGAGCCCCTGTGGGTCCGGTGGCAACTTATTTTGGTTACACTGTAAAAGCAGAGAGTGAAGCAATGATCTGTGAAACAATATTCCTTATTTGGTTTTAAACTTCAAATAAAGCCCACATGTCAGGAGGCTTACCTTGTGTAGCACCACATCAGGTATGGGTGGAAGCCCCTCTGGCTTCTGCACACAATCAGGCATGAACTGGATGCTCAAAAGAAAGTTTCTACTATATTGTATCCTCTTATTCTCCATCTCTGGCTCTGAGGAAGGAACGAGCAAAAGCAGACATGAAAAGTAGTGAAAAACATGATGAAGTGTGCGAGTCAGAAGAAGTAGGTCTCACTGTGCATTTCATCCTCAGAGCTGGGCTCGGGTTCGTTCTTCGGCGGCTCGGCTTCCTGCGCTTCGATCTCATCTGCTGGTGTTTCTGCTGAAGCCAGATGCTCCACAATCACAGGAGACACACTGTAATTCTCGACTGTGGTTGAGACTGGCTCAAGGTCAAAGTCAGACTGCTGGAAAGCGAGCTCTGGCTTATCCTAACACACAAACACACCCAATTAATAATAAAACACCAGGATTACTGTGAATTTGTAGTGTAAATGTAGGTTTCACACATTCACCGAAGTGAACGACAGCATTTCTATCTTTATATATAGTTATTTAAAGAAATACTCCAGTGTTGGCACCTCAGTTTATATCTACAGTATTTGTAGTCCATGTGCAATAACTACAACCAAGAGCTAACATGCCTCCTAGTTTATTGAGACGAGCAGAAAACGTTACTCATGACTCCATTACAATGAAAGTCAAAGGTCAGTTGTGGGAAAAAGGAAGGATTATGTGAGATTTTTATACGGCATTACCAAAAGATAATATTGCATATTGAAATTTAAAGATGTCTAATTCTTTTATTTGTAGAAAACGTATTTAAAAAGTACGGGTCTTATTTCTAAAAGTACGGATTTGTTCTTTCAGGCTACTTTTGTAGTCAACACCGTTTAACATGCACAACAGTTTAACAATTTGCAATACGTCTTAATTAAAACATGTTGGAAAATGCTGGACTACACGTTTAATTTAGTCACATTGTAAAATATCTTTACCAATTAAAATCCAGTGCAGGGACAGCGACGATCCCTAAACTCACCTCTCTGAGCGATCGGGAGTCGTCAGGACGAGGAGCTGTGTCTGTTTCGGCTCATCGATGGTGAATAGAGCAGAAGCTGGAACCTCTGGGGGCACGTGCACAGGCTCTGTTTTATCTGGCTTTGGTGTGACGGCTTGTGCAGGACCGGGCTCAGCTGAAGAGGTAGACTTTTCAGCGCCATCTAATGCAGCGGATTTTACTGAATAACTCTCAAGCTGTTCATCTGTAGACAACAGAGACAGTAGCAATTAAATCACAGACTAGACGAGTCAAAAATAAAAAAATAAAAAATAATTGAGGCTCATATACTCAGTAAATGAACCAGTACTGAAACAAAGAGTAAGCACACGCACCGTTTTCCTCTTCCTCTTGGTAGATGGATGTTGCTGCAGTGGAGGGACCATTGGGAATGGAGTCTGGTTGTACACGGCCTGATCATTATAGTAGAACATCCCTGCAGCCGACACTAATAAGAACAGTATCAGTTTCAATTAAAGACCAACATGTAAGCTGTGAGGATCATAACATCCTACAAGAAAAGCAGGCTTTTTGTAAGGATGACTGGAAAGGCATGATTAACTTACCATTTGTTGGGGTAGTAGGTCCAGGGAGTACAGTGTAGCATGTATTGAATCCTGTGGGATGGACTGAGTACTGCTGAGGAGGCACCACATGTACTGGAGCACTGTAATAATACTGGAACACAAACAGCATATAAGTTTGGCATAAAAATCACAAAAATGCTAAAGCTATTTGAAGGTTAACGTAAACAGTATTTGAAACTTGCAGCTATAAAAGGACACAGAGGGACAAATTCAAAGCACCAGGGTACACACATGACCCCTGACCTTTCCCACAACTACATCGAACAACCTCCAAGTCTCGACCTTGTCCCTGTGTGCCTCATTACATATAGCACTGTTAGGTATGGTAATGTAGGTGAAGTAATGTGGGTGAGATAAACTCAGGCAATGCAGGAGGGAAAGACAGGGCAGAGTGAGGGAGGAAGTGCAGGCCAGACAGGGGTGGGATTTTAAAGTCAGGCTAGGAAAGGTAGGTAGAACGTATTTCCTGATTAGCACACATTAGCATACAGATATCATTTTGGTGCAAACTCAGTAATGATTTCGTTTAAATAGAGTTCATAGAGTAAGTAGTTTCATTGATTTGTACAATTCTGATATACTTCATGAATAACCTTCACTCTGTTTAATCAAATCAGAGCCGTGTCCTTTTAGAGCGGTTGCCAGTTGCGCTCACATTCCTCTACAAGGAGATTTTGACAATCTGATTTTAGAAGTCAGTTATGTTTTATAGATCGTTCTGAACCATAATCAGGTCCCCAATAATATCGCAGATTGGATACCACTTTTCATTCATTCCTCTTCGTTTAGTTCCCTTAAAGACAGAGTAAGTGATCAAGGGGTTTACAAAATGAGGCCGTTTGGCTGCCGTAAGTAAAATCTAAATGAACAGTGTGTTTAGGTGATGAGGAAGTGATGGGCTTTAGTTTATTCTGTGTGAAAAACAGTGTGTTTGAACTGTACATTACCAGCATTTGTTCTTCTGGAGAACTCGCAGTCATGTTCACCACCACAGGAACGTAGGTCCCTGAATACTGTTGATTAGAACAACGTGAAAATGTCTGTCACTACATGTGACATCATATTTAATGTTCTCTCTTATACTTGCTCAATACAGATCTAGAACATAAACAGAATATATATTTGTCAATATTTAGTGTAACTGAAGAAATGAGGATGGATAACCCAGCCATTAGGGGGGCACAAGCCAGTGCACTCTTAGTGCCGGTCCCAGAGAAAAAAGTTTCTGATAGGGTGATGATCGTGAAGGTGGAAGTTGAAGGGATGATGATAAATGTCATCAGTGCCTATGCTCCACAAGTTGGCTGTGAGATGGAGGAGAAGGAAAGATTCTGGAGTGAATTAGATGAAGTGGTAGATGGTGTACCTAGGAAAGAACGATTGGTGATTGGGGCAGACTTTAATGGGCATGTAGGTGAAGGGAACAGAGGAGATGAGGAGGTGATGGGTAGGTATGGTTTTAAGGAGAGGAATGTGGAAGGGCAGATGGTGGTAGATTTTGCTAAAAGGATGGAAATAGCAGTGGTGAACACGTATTTTAAGAGGAAGGAAGATCATAGGGTGACGTATAAGAGTGGAGGAAGGTGCACACAAGTGGATTATCTTCTGTGTAGGAGATGCAACCTGAAGGAGATTGGAGACTGTAAGGTGTTGGCAGGGGACAGTGTAGCTAGACAGCATCGGATGGTGGTCTGTAGGATGGTTTTGGAGGCGAAGAAGAAGAGGAGGAAAGTAAGGATTGAAAGAAGAATAAGATGGTGGAAACTGAAGGAGGAAGAGTGTAGTGTGAGGTTCAGGGAAGAGGTCAGACAGGGGCTTGGTGGTGGTGAAGAGGTGCCGGATGATTGGGCAACTACTGCAGGAGTGATGAGGGAGGCAGCTAGAAAAGTACTTGGTGTGACATCTGGAAATAGAAAGCAAGACAAGGAGACGTGGTGGTGGAATGAGGAAGTGCAGGAGAGCATTAGGGGAAAGAGGTTGGCAAAACAGAAGTGGGATCGACAGAGTGATGAGAAAAGTAGGCAGGAGTACAAGGAGATGCGGCAGCAGGTAAAAGGGGATGTGGCGAAAGCCAAGGAAAAGGCATATGAGGAACTGTATAAGAGGTTGGACACTAAGGAAGGAGAAAAGGATTTATACCGATTGGCCAAGCTGAGGGACCGAGCTGGGAAGGATGTACTGCAAGTTAGAGCAATAAAGGATGGAGAGGGAAATGTGTTGACTAGTGAGGAGAGTGTGTTGAGAAGATGGAGGGAGTATTTTGAGCAGCTGATGAATGAGGAAAATCAGAGAGAGAGAAGGTTGGAGGATGTGGAGTTGGTGAAGCAGGATGTAGATAGGATTAGTTAGGAGGAAGTGAGAGCAGCGATTAGGAGGATGAAGAATGGAAAGTCGGTTGGACCGGATGACATACCGGTAGAAGCGTGGAGATGTTTAGGAGAGATGGCAGTGAAGTTTTTAACCAAATTGTTTAACAGGATTTTGGAAGGTGAGAGGATGCCTGAGGAATGGAGAAGGAGTGTGCTGGTACCGATCTTTAAGAATAAGGGAGATGTGCAGACCTGCAGTAACTACAGGGGAATTAAGTTGATCAGTCACACCATGAAGTTATGGGAAAGAGTAGTGGAAGCCAGGCTGAGAGAAGAGGTGACCATCTGTGAGCAACAGTATGGTTTCATGCCGAGGAAGAGCACCACAGATGCCTTATTTGCTTTGAGGATGTTGATGGAGAAGTATAGAGAAGGACAGAAGAAGCTGCATTGTGTATTTGTGGATTTAGAGAAAGCGTACGACAGGGTGCTGAGAGAGGAGTTGTGGTATTGTATGAGGAAGTCAGGTGTGTCAGAGAAGTATGTGAGGGTGGTGCAGGACATGTATGAGGACAGTGTGACGGCAGTGAAGTGTGCAGTAGGTACGACAGACTGGTTCAGGGTAAACGTTGGACTGCACCAAGGATCGGCCCTGAGCCCTTTCCTGTTTGCAGTGTAGATGGACAGGTTGACGGACGAGGTCAGACAGGAGTCTCCCTGGACTATGTTGTTTGCAGATGATATTGTGATTTGTGGTGAGAGTAGAGAGCAGGTTGAGAAGAGCCTGGAGAGGTGGAGATATGCGCTGGAGAGAAGGGAAATGAAAGTCAGTAGGAGTAAGACAGAGTACATGTGTGTGAATGAGAGGGAGGGCAGTGGAGTGGTGCGGTTGCAGGGAGAAGAGGTGGAGAAGGTGGAGGAGTTCAGGTACCTGGGGTCAACAGTGCAAAGTAATGGAGAGTGTGTTAGGGAAGTAAAGAAAAGAGTGCAGGCAGGGTGGAGTGGGTGGAGAAGAGTGACAGGAGTGATTTGTGATAGTAGGGTATCTGCAAGAATAAAAGGGAAAGTTTATAGGACTGTGGTGAGACCTGCAAAGTTGTATGGATTAGAGACAGTGGCATTGAGTAAAAGACAGGAGGTGGAGCTGGAGGTAGCAGAGCTGAAGATGTTGAGGTTTTCGTTGGGAGTGACGAGGATGGACAAGATTAGAAATGAGTTTATTAGAGGGACAGCACATGTAGGATGTTTTGGTGACAAGGTGAGGGAGGCGAGATTGAGATGGTTTGGACATGTGCAGAGAAGGGAGATGAATTATATTGGTAGAAAAATGCTGAAGATGGCGCCACCAGGTAGGAGGAAAAGAGGAAGGCCAAGGAGGAGGTTCATGGATGTGGTGAGGGAAGACATGCAGGTAGTTGGTGTGAAAGAGGCAGATGTAGAGGACAGGGTGGTATGGAGACGGATGATCCGCTGTGGCGACTCCTAATGGGAGCAGCCGAAAGAAGAAGAAGAAGAAAAAGAAGAGAAATGAGGATGGATATTTCTGTATGTTGTTGCAGTTTTAAAGTGAACATTCCTACTGCAGTAAACAAAAGAGTTAATGATCCGCTTCTTTCTCTTCTTTTCTCACTCCATGAGCAGTGAGAAAACTCAGGAGAAATGTAAAGGAACGATGAAGCAGGAAAAAAAAAAAAAAGTTTGGAAAAGCCAAAGCTTCACATCTACGGTATGTAGAGAGACGATGAGACACAAGTTGATGCTGTAGAGACTGTAGATTTATTTTTTTGTCGAAACTATTGAATTTGTTGTTGTATGTTATTCTTTTTTCAAACTGTTGTTATATTTAAACCGTGCCACACACAAAAACATCGAGTAAGGAATTTGTGACACACACACACACACACACACACACACACACACACACACACACACACACACATTAACATGTCTTTAGCCGAATTAGTGTTAGTTTTAGCATAATTAGCGGCTAAAAGCTCAAAACTAAAAAAGAAGAAAACTTTTTCTCACCATCGCTGCTGATTCTCTAAGATTATTCTAATGCACTTTTTCCACGTCTGATCTTAACAACGGCCATCAATTCAATAGTAGACTTACAATGTTTGCATGTTACTATGACAGCATGACATTTGACTATGACGTTTCATTGGTGGATTAAAAAGATTATTGCACCAATCAGGGATGCCTACGTCACGGTGCTCCTTGGTTAGAGGCAAACGCCCCCTGCTGGACTTTTGTTCGGTAAGCTTTCCAGTCTATTGATTATTGCTGTTTGTTTCTTGTCTTTCTTCTATCTTATTGTGTACAGGCCACAAATACACCGTTTTCCATGCTAAGAGCATCTTTTATTCGTTAATCCGTTCCCTGGTATTACTCGAAGCATTAGTGCCCCCGTATGGCACTCATCAGTATTACTAAACAGTGCTAGTGATTGGAAGATGGCATCATTTCAGTGACTTGGTTCTTTAGATCATTTCCTTTGATCAGAAATAATATAAAATGGTACATTTCCAATAAGCAGATACCCATACACACGTCTACATACACGAACTCTGACATTAGTTCCAATAATGAAAATATGACAAGGCAGCTAAAGGACAAATGATGATAAACAGAATGAGTAGCTCACCCTCATCTCTTCTGGTCCGTATCATTCATTCCTTAATCACGTGACTCCCATAATTATTATAACAATAACATCAAGATTCGGACTAAAAAAATAATTAAAATACTCGCACAAGAGGATTCATGACATGAACCTTTTTATAAACCGAACAAAATAAAAATTCTGCCATGCAAATGCGTTAACACGATTAATGCTGTTGATAAGACCCAATACTTGAGGGACAAAATGTGCTTCCTCAAATCTCCACCTCCTCTTCACCTGGCATCCGTATCAGATCTCGAATCGGCCCATTTATCATTCCTTTCAGAAAATATACACAAAGTGCACGTCACAAAGTCGTGATTGTGAACATCACATCAGCTTAGATAACGTCTCATGTAAAAAGTCCACCGCTAAATCTTTCAATCGGACTGATTTGAATCGGAATGACAGGATCGCGGGTACCTGCGCAGCGACATCGAGAACACGAGCACCAGGAAAACAGCGAGTGTGCACCTTACCTTTGTCTCCGGTAGCGCGGACATGCCGGACGATGGAATCTCCAAGAATCACAGTATGACGTTCCGTCTCGCGGAGAGGGGGGAAGCGGTTCTCGGTCGAGATCTCGAAGGCCGGTGGTGGTGGTGGGGGAGACGTCCTCGACCGGGGCTTGGCTCGTGTCTTCCGCCGCTGCAGCATCCAGGGTCTGTGGGCCTGGGCAGAGGTGCTGGGAGCGTTAGATTCAACCCGGGAATTTACCTGGGACGAGTGAGCGTCCGCCCGGGATGTTTCCAGCGCCGCTTTCCGCTCTCGCAGCTGGGCATCGAACGAGTTCTCACCTGTGCTCAAAGGCAGACACACAGCCGGCATAGTGCTTATAATAGCAGATAGAGTTAAGATACAGAGATGTGATAAAGTGAGAGGAAATGAACACCAGTGATAGTCGAGTTAACTAACTACAGGCACAAAACAGGAAGACAAAAACAATTTAGGATTATTAAAAGAGGAAAAAAGGAGAGATAAATACTAAAGTTTGTTTAAAAACACAGTTAAACACAGGAAGCTACGTCACAGGAAGTCTGCAAGCAGAGAGTCTCCTTTCCACGTCATGACCTGCTCCCATCCTGCTGCCACCTAAAAAGATAAATAACTAACAACAATCTGCACTTACTTTATCTTTACAGTAAATACATTTACAAATAAATACATAAATACAATATGAAAATAAATAATAATAAATTGGCAATTCACACAACAAACAAATTAAATACATTTTTCACTACAAAGTCATTTTCCTAAAAACAGATCTTTCTTGCTTTGTTTGTTGCAAAGTCATCAATTACATCATCGTTGCAAATCTGACCAGCACTTGTATGGTTGATGTTTATGACAGCGAGGCTGCTGAGGTGCTCTTGTGACATGGTGGATCTCAGGTATCATTTGATTAGTTTCAGTTTTAAAAAGCTTCTTTCTGCTTCAGCTACAGTCACTGGAAGTGTAAGACAAAGTCTTGTGAAAAAAAAGCTTGTTCACATGAAAGAAAAGTGTCAATGATTTTTTTTTGAGGCAAATCTCATCTAATTAAGCCACAAGATGTTTTGCATGAAAGTTGTTTTAAAAAGATTTTCACTTTTTCTATCAGTAACTACACTAATAAAGGAGAGGTAGAGGGAAGATTTAAACAATTTATAACAGCCCCCAAAATACTTATAATTCTTATTATTATTATCATAACTGCAGTAACACACACACACACACACACACACACACACACACACACACACACACACACACACACACACAGCTGCATTAATACATTTAAATCACTATCTCTCTAATCACACTTAATTCCTCCAGGATTAATTACAGGTTGGGTGACCTCTAACCTCTCGTGTGGTGCTGATGTTCCTCCTCAGAAGTCCGTCTGCTGCCTGAAGTCTCAGCTCCACCCTCTTCAGGTCATCAGACTTCATCAGGGCTGTCAATTAAACACAACCTATGTTTATCTACACTTATGATACCAGGACGAGAAAAAACCCTCTGAAGATGTTCTTCTTAAAGACTGAAATCCGTATCAGAGCTCTTTTATAGAAATATATATATGACTGTATAATGCTGCTGCCATTAGGACTTTATTTCACATCACATGAATCTGCTGCACTTGTGAGTGGATTTGATTCGGACTTTTCTGATAAGCGTCTCTAATAGATCAGTGTAATTATTATAATATTAACGCTTAGTGGCGTCTCACCGTCCAGACTACAATTATCTCATACATACAACTGAGCATATCATTTAAACTCACACCTAGAGGTCGACTGATACAGGATGACCAATATATGTTGCTGATTTCTTTTGTCCGATATGTTTGTCCAAATAAAATCTCTACAAATTTAAACCTATTTTGTAATGACACTGAATTGAAAAAAAATAAATAAATAAAAAATCTGTGAATGAACAACTCACATGAACAACTCATATTTCTTGTCCACTTATTACACTATTTATAACTTTTAGAATAAACTTTAAAAACTGGACCAAAATAAAGTTTGTTCACAAACTTTTACTAAACTGAGTTTATTTATATGATCATCACCATTCATTACATCTCATTACCTCTGTCTTTGTCCCGCTTTTCTTCTTCTACACTTTTTCTTCTTTTTTATTTAATTTGTATTGTTTTCCAGCACAGTAATGTGATGAATGTAAATAATGTTATGTTTGCATCATTATGCTATAAAACACATATTATCCCATTAAGTTCGGAGCATGCGCAGAAAGAACCGGAGACATGACTGCACAGCGTTTTTTACTCGTTTACTCTGCACACTGCAAACACACCCACATGCAGCACGAGAGTGCCCTCTAATGGCTATCAGATATTATAACATTAATGCAATGTTACCAATGTCACTATGACCATTAATAATTTAGGGGCTTCAGGAAAGTCTGCAAAGGAAACAAAACTATACCTACCTTTTCCAGTTTGTCTGCATCGTTGCACGAAACACATTTAAAAAATCCGAAAACACAGCGACAAGTCAGACAAACCAGAAAAGGTAGGTATCGTTTGTGAATGTAAACTTATCAATCATTGGACAAGACACCTGTCATTCACCTGTATATCTTGACTGACAGGTGTCTTGTCCAATGATCGGTAAGTTTACATTCACAAACTATACCTACATTTTCCGGTTTGTCTGACTTGTGTTTTCGTATTTGTTATTTTGTTTTCGGATTTGTTAATCTGTTTTGCACTTCTCACACACACACACACACACACACACACACACACACACACACACACACACACACACACACACACACACACACACACACACACACATCACCAGTCACACACACACATTCTCCTCATCACCAGTCAATAAAACAGAGCACACTGATTAGTCCCATCAGCCACAGATCTGCTTCTCACCGCTCGTTTCCCCCCGGCTCCACCCTCCATTCACCAACCGCCGCTCGTGCACGCACCCGCTGCTCCATCCAGCAGTAGTGTTCAGGTGTTGTGAGGTGAATCCAGTGTTAACCCTGTCAGAATGACTGCTGAAAGATCATCCACTTTCTTGTGCCAATCCATGTGATTAATTATAAAGTACAGATGTTTAAGTGAATCAGGTTCTGCCCCACATTAACTGTCAGCTATATTGCTTTCAGAGCTCAAAATGAACAAAGCACCAAAGCTGCAAGAAAATACCTCAACGTCAGTTTCTGTCAAATTTCTTTTCTTTAAGGACATCAAACATCACTGACTTTACTAAAGTGGATTTCAATAAATAAATACCATCATTGAATGCTCTCTGTGATGAAGAGACATTAGACATGATTTAAATTCAAAATCTTTATTTATTTAATAGTGTTTATTGTGTCTCGCTGTAGTAAAAGTGTTCAGACTCTCTGTTTCTCTTGTCGACTTCTTCTTTTTCTATTTCTCCTTTTCTTTTGAAGGTTTTTTTGTCTCAGCTGAGCAACAATTTCCTCCCATCGCTCTCGGACCCTCATATAATGTTCTGTTTTATTCTCTGAAGTCTTCTTTTCTTCCTCACAGAGATTCTGGGTATCCTGGAGCCCCCTGTTGGTCTGAAGCTGTAAGTTGTTCCTCTCCTCTATGTCAAGTTTAGTTTTCTCTCTTTCGTCCTCTTGTTTTTTCTCAAAATCCAACGTGGGCTCAAACTGAGCAACACGTTCTTTCAGTCGCTCTTTGTCTCTAATCAAATGATCGCTCTCCTGCTCTGCACAATTTTTTTCTTTCTCACAGTGATTCTGAGTATCCTGGAGTTTCATGGTGGTCTGTTCCAAAGTGACCTCAAGCTGAGCAACATGTTCCTCTATATTCTTTTGTTCTCTCGTCCAGCTCTCTTTCTCACAGTCTACAGTTTTCTCCAGTTCCTCATTGATTTCCAGGGAAGACTGGAGCTCCATGGTGGTCTGATCCAAAATAAATTCAAGCTGAGCAACACGTTCCTCCAGTTGTTTTTGTTCTCTCGTCCAGCTCTGGCTTCTCTCAGTTATGTCCTGTTCCTGCTGCTTTCGCTCAGAAGCCAAAGTACCCTCCAGCTTTTGCACTGTCTGTAGCAGAATGGCTTTCTCTTCTTTCTCTTCTGTTATCTTCTCTATCATTAGAAGAGAAAATGCATCCAAGTCTTTCTCTACTTTCTCCATGTGTTCCAGCTTCTCCTTCATTTCAGCAATCTGCTTAGTTTTCTTTGTTCTTCTGCTTTGAAAAAACTTTCTCAACCTTCTGAAGAGCTCCATGTTTATGCCTCTTTACTCACACGCAAAAACCTCGGAAATGAGAGAAACAGAGACGCGTTCCCAATTATAGACGTTGCCTTACTGTGACGTCACAGGGAGATGCCCCGCCCTCCGTCTGTGACGTAACCCGGTCTCTCTTAACCGCACTATGCGCATGCGCACATTACAGAATTAAAGAGTGAATAAAATATCATGTCTTCACAGCTTTTCTGTTGTTCCTGAGAGAAGAGCGATATTACAGTCATTAATAAGATAAAAACGGCTGTAAACTGTGTATAAAGCGAGTGAATCCGAGTTGAGAACCGGAAGTTGACCGGAGTGACTCTATGAATGTTGCAGAATCATAAATGACCAGTAGGTGGCAGTGTGATGTGTATTAGAGCTCACTGTCACAGCAGGTAATTAGAAGTAGTGGAGCTCTAATGACGTCATTAATAGCGAGGACAAGACACACAGCAGTTTGGGATTCTTTTATTGACTTTATTGATTAATTGATTTGGAGTATGATTGTGTTTCTGATCAAAGTAAGTTCATGTGTATGGAGTAAAAACAACCTGTACATTTCTCACTTCCAGACAGTATTATGAGATGTTCATCTGCTGGAAGTTCATGTTTAATGCTGCATGTTTTATAGGATTTATGAGCTGGAAGAAATGTTTTACTTTTAAATGTTTTCTTTTAACCAACTGGTGCATTTTTATCTTTATGCTTCAGATGAGTTTTATAAAAAACACATTTTTACTTATAAAAAATAAAATGTTATTCTGAGTGAAACCAATTGTTTATTAAATGCATTATTCACTAAATAAACATCAATGAAAACTGGATGATTTGTTTTTATTGAATGTAAAAATATTAATTTGAGAATAATTGAACTTAATGTATCGAATAGTTTTGGATTAAATGAAGACTTTACTGAACTAAACAGCACTGAATTCTCCTTTAAATCAACTTAAGTTTACTGAACTAAATACTGTTACTTATATGAAAATAAACCCGGTTTCTTGAACCCTGTTCGGTTTCAGCCCCACTTTTGGGCCTCACAGCTGAAAATGACCTTCCTGACTTTCAATGGTAAAAGTTCCTGACAACAGTGTGCTACATACACAATTTACATCTCTTTTGAAACAACACACTTTGGGCTTTACATCATCCAAAGATGCTGAAGTTCATTAGAAAAAAATGTGAGTGTGTACGTCATAAAACATTATTTTAAAAAAAAATATATAAATACATGAATTCGGTCCTGAAACAATCCAGAATAGTGACGGGTTAAAAGTCACATGTGTAATGAGTTTATATTTCAACTTATAGAAAATATTAAAAACGATATTCCTATAAACATTATTCTGAGACTGTGTGTAGTCCTTTTCTCCCTCCGTCTGTTTGAGGAAAAGCAGCCTGATAACCAAATGTACCGAAGGGTTTTTACAAACTATTGTCGTCATTATAAAAACTACTTCATTGCTTATCAATTATCAAATAATAAACAGAATCTTAGACATCATACAAGTGATTTATTTGAGCACTAAAAATACCAAAAGAATAATAATTGAGTAGAATAATTCAATAACACAATGAGCATAAGACTGGTATTGAAACATTAGAAAAACAGTAGAAGAATAAAGTAATGAAAATAAAAGTAGTGGTCAGTGCTGCTGATGCCAAACAGAGAAGCAGTTACACTTTGACTAAATCACAGCGCCACTAAACAAGTCATGCAGTATACAAGTGTTTCTGTCCACAAACCCTGCATTGTCTCCTGTCTAAAGCAGGTACCCTGGTAAGTGGTGAGTGTCCTCAGGAGGGGATGGAGGAAACTCAGGAAGCACTAAAACAGTAAGTTCCTCACTGAGTTTTTCTCTGAACTGCTTCTGTGTCATTTGCGTCTGATTCTTTGCACAGGCGATTTCCCGATGTAGGATGAAGGTGTTTACGACGGGGTAGAAGAAGCTCTGGTACCACTTTCTTGTCTTGTGTGAGACTATATAATAGCTGTCTGATATCTACTCCAGTCATGCACCTGAAAATAAATCAAAGTGATCAGATTTTAGAATAAAAAAAGGCAGAAATATACTTGAGTTTCATCATATATGAAATATAATCAAGCTGAATTTACATGACTGAATAATTTGTATGAACCTGTTTTAGTCTAGAACACAGTCTGGAACAGGTACATCCAAGTTTCTCCACTGTCCATTTTACCCTTTCACCTTCCTCTGCACAATGCTTCCTTCAGTGCCTTTGTGAATGATGGAGCACATCTGGACCTTCCTTTTATCCTTCCATTCTACAAACAGCACATCCTCTTCTCTCAGCCAGTGATGAGGCCTCGAGGAGCTTTTTTCAGAAGCTTGTTGGTGATGGTTTGAGGGTTTGTGGACTGAATTTTCCCACATGCTCAGATGTTCTTTTTTTTAAGGAGATCTCTTAACAGTGCTGGACTTGTGTAGAAGTCGTCAACAAACAGTTTGTAGCCCATTTCCAACATCTTCTCATCAACTAGTGCCATGACAGAGGGTCTACAGACTGGCTGGGGTGTAAAATCCTTGTCAGTTGATTTATTCCACCTCTCTTCAGGTGTGTTGGGGGATACAACCAGTGAAGACGGATTTTCTGTCTCTCACTTTTACTGGTAGAGCTTAAACAGGTCCTGAGTTTGGAGAATCTGACTGCTTGAACCTCTTTTCTGGTTGATGGCTGGTGTGTGGAACCCACTTCTCATATATATATATATATATATATATATATATATATATATATATATATATATATATATATATATATATATATATATATATATATATATATATATAAAGCATTTGTTCTGTTTGTGCAAAACGAGCAGGTGGTCAGAAAGTTCCTTCTCTGTTCCTGGGTTAGTTTGAGGGGTTCACCTCAGTCAGCGTCGTCTCCGTGGTTTGGCTCGTCATCTTACATCATCGTCTCATTGTAATAAACGGTGTTCCAGCATGAAAAAACCCCTGACCTGCATATATACAGACAATAATCAGTTCCCAAACATCTCAACATTCACTGTTTCTAGTTCAATAACAGAACAAATAGCATTCGTACAGTTCAGAGTCTGATTTGAGATTTGATCAAGTTTACATTTTATTCTAACTATGAACTTTATTCTATGTTTGATTGAGTTCTTGCATGTAAATGATACTTTTAATAAATTTTATACTAATTTCATGCAGTTTCTCACCATAAAGACTGGATTTTATAAAAACTTTTTGACAAAATAAATTGTTTCAATGTTATTAAATCTGTACTCGTTATTTCTACATTATTTATTATATTAATTTTAATCAGCTGATTTAATCAACAGTTTAAGTTTTAGACAGTTTAATATTATTAAGAAAAATATCTTGCTTTGTAAAAGATCAACATCACATATAACTAGACAACAAAACACCATTAATAATATTTGTACAGAATTAAGTAAAAAGAAAGTCCTAACAGGGCCACTAGAGGGCAGTGTGAGACTGACATCTGACAACCAACTGCAGGTATTATTATTATTATTATTATTATTATTATTATTATTATTATTATTATTATTATTATTATTATTAATATTAATATTATTATTATAGTTTTGGGGGATTTATGAATGTTTCTTGCTTTGATCAACAGGATCAGTCCAGTCCAGTTTTATTGTTTAAGCAAAACCAATTATTAGGAATTTATTTATTTTATCACTTTGGGTTTCATAAATGTGTAAATCTGCATATAATAATAATAATAATAATAATAATAATACAAATTAATCATTATGAAAAAATAAATGTGTAAATGTAGACCTTTATGTACTAAAGCACCTCAATGCAATAAAGTATTACATTCTAAAGTCCAGCAAACACGACATGGGAGTCAATTCCTTGTAGCATTTTCTTGAACTTAGTTTGCAGGAGAAAATCTGGTTTTGTTGAAATAACAGGTAAACAGATGATAACTGGATAAATAACTAATGAATAAATGCTTCATCCAGCTCATTAACATGCAAACTGATGATGAGTTCCATCACCTGCTGTATGAACCTGAACAGAATCCACATTGTATTTCTAGTTGGAGATGCTGAGATTCTCTTTTTATTAAAATCTTTTTATTAAAACAGCAGGATGAGTTACTAAAGCTGAGCTTTTTCTCTCACTGAGACGTGAATTCTGCAGAACTGCTACTGCAATTTTTACATGAGATGCGATAAAATCGTCCACCTACAGAACCTACAGAAACCCAACGTAACTTCATGTAACTCAGCGTAACTTCCACGGAGGAGTCTCCCCCGTGTGGGTGGAGGAGGAACTGCTACAGTTTAGAGCCTGATTTGAGGTCAGAGCAAGTTGAGTTCTAACATGTAAATAGTACATTTAATAAATTTAGTGCCACCTTAATGCAGGTTCTCAGCATAAATAGTGAATGAACCACATCTGACTCAAAAAGACCGGTGTCCAAATACTTTTGACCACACAGTGTGAATCAGCTGAAAAGCCGCAGCTTCGGATCAGTCGCTTTTCAGGACTCTTGCTGCTGCATTCTAAACTAACTGAAGCTTATTTCTGCACTTACTCCAACACCCAGACAGTAACGTGTTACAGTAGTCTAATCTAGATGTAACAAAAGCATCAACTACCGTACACACACACTGCACCCACTGAATTACAAAATATATATATATTTTTAACATAAATAAGCCGCACCTGTCTATAAGCCGCAGGTGCCTACACTGAAACTAAACAACTTAACACAGGCTTTAACGAAAAACAGTGCCTGTAACACGGCTTGTAATAAAACAGGAGCCTACCAGTAAAGTCATTGTTCCTCCTCCTGCGAACTGAAACCACTGAAGTCATCTCCTTCGGTGTCGGAGTTGAACAGCCTCAGAATTGCTTCATTCGATGTTCTCTCAGAATCTTTTTCATTGTCGCTCTCGTCATGTTCATCTGAAGGCAAATTCCCCGCTGAGCTCGTGCTGCCCTCTTCAACACACAGTAGTCCAGCCTTTCCAAACCCGTTGATTAAAGTGGATTTTTTGACCGTGCTCCACGCTGTCAGGATCCACTTGCAGACTTGTCCATAAGTTGCTCTTCGCATTCGGCCCGTTTTAGTGAAGGATTTCTCCCCCCTTGTCATCCAAACCTCCCACTGAATACTTTGTTATGCCCCCGGGAATCACAGCTGGAATAGAGTTTGTCCTCTTGATGGCTTCTTTCACAGAATCTGTTACGTGAGCCCTCATGCTGTCCATAACGAGCGATGCCTTGTTCTTGTGAAAAAATCCTCCCGGTCGCTTGCCGTAACACTGCGTCAGCCGTTCTTTCATTAGGCTTTCCGTTATCCATCCTTTCTTGTTTACTTTGACAGCGATTTCTATCAGGAGTTTTTCTTTTGGCATCGTAATCCGTTTAAAGATGACCATCGGTGAAAGTTTTTCTCCCGACGCCGTACAGCTCAGTACGCAGGTAAAGTGCGTTTTTTCGTGGCCAGTTGTTTTTAGCACGATGAATGATTCACCTTTTCTGTTCACAGTCCGAGTAAACGGCAGATCAAATGTCAGCGGAACCTCATCCATATTAATTACGTCATGTGGGACGATGGAATGCTCCGCTATCTTTACATGAGTGAATTTGCAGAAGTTTGAAACTTTTTCCTCGTAGTCGGGAGGGAGCTGCTGACACAGAGTCGTCCGTGACCTTATGGACAGGTCTTTACATCTCATAAATCTAAAACACCACGATGGTCCACCTCCAAAATCCTCAAGCTTCATTGCGGTGGCGATAGTTTTCGCTTTCAGTCGGATCTGCACAGTTGAAACTCCTCGGCCGTCCGCTCTCTGTGCGTTGACCCAGACTTCGAGCTCATTTTCTAGTTCGGGATTTTATTGTCTTTTTGCACCGATTCAGATCCTCATGCTGCTGTTTCCAACGTCTTATTATCGATTTATTAAGTCCAAGCTCCCGTGCAGCAGCTCTGTTTCCTGGGGAAAAAAGTAGCGGCTTATAGTCCGAAAAATACGGTACTAAATATAGTTATTGTTGTGTGTGTGTGTGTGTGTGTGTGTGTGTGTGTGTGTGTGTGTGTTCTTGTAGATCTGGACGTCACTCACAGATGCTGAAGAAGCTTTCACTGAATATTAAACTGATTTCTCCTCCACAGCTGGAACTTGAGCTGGATGTGGGTGGACTCTGGATGTGGTGGTTCCTCTCAGTCTCGTGCTTCTTACGAGATTAAAGTGTTGATGGAGCTGTAACACAACAGAGACACTGCTCTTACACACCGCTGTTAGTCTTTATGCCGACACCAGCAAAATTACCCCCTGATGCTGACTGAAATCCCCTCATATGACCAAACCCACACTTTATATTAATAGATTTCACTTTATGGTCGTTAAAAAAAAGTTTGCCGTCTATAACTTTTCGTCTCCGTCTTGTAACCGACAACCTTCAGGAGAGACGTCGTGTCCACACACAATTCATATGTAACAGATCTAATACAGGACTTTAGTAATAAAAAGGTTTGGACCCCCCTGGTCTAAAGGGTCTACTATATTCTACTACTACTTACACACTCAGCAGCTACCTGATGTTCAATAGTAGAAAAATGTTTAATAGAGCGACTGTACGACTGCTGGAACAGTGAGTTTCCAAACTTTATGGGTTTTTATTCTCTTTGAAACACTGAGTTTATTATTTATTATTAGAGCTGCAACAACTAATCGAATCGATAATAATCGATGATGAAATTGGTTGTGAGCGAATGCTGTTATCCTCATCATGTAAAAATGGTGTAGTTTAATGAAGTGTTATTGTGTAAACTGTTTGTTTGTAACTTCGGGAGTCGCACTGGATCTGTTCTGTCGTGACTCGCGAGCATCAGGTTGCGCAATCGACTCGATCACATCATCATGATGATTTCATTAAAACGGTGCGAACAAACACTAAATCTAAAAGCAGTAAATAACAGCATTTGTACACTGATGCATATTTTTCCTTTTTTTTTTCATTAAGTCTGTTAACTTGCTGCGTTTCTCCGTTTCATTCTCTTTTTATAGCATTTGTCTACAACAGTAACTTATCTGTTCTAAAAAGTGATTTACTGCGGCTTTACTACGTTCAAATGCTTGTTTTCAATTTTTATATATTTAATGTATGCATATGATTCATTATTATACAACATTGTATTTATTATATATTCTAGATGTTTATATTTTCACAACTAAACAAAATTACTGTAGATTTTTTAAACTAAAATTATATTAAAAAAAGTAATAATATTTTATATATATTTTTTTAAGTATGTTTGCCAACTTGTCATCTGTAAAATACAATACAAATGTTGATTTACACAAATTGCTTCATTTTTCATACTTAAATGATTTTGTATGATTAATGATATACAGTTATAATAAACAAAACATCTAATTATAAGTTTGTTTTTTATCCAATTAATTGGGGAAAAAATCATTAGATTAATTGATTACCAAAATAGCTAGTTGCAATATTTATAATTATTGTAATTACAATTATTATTGATGAACAAATCCCCCATAAAAGCCTCAAAACAGGTGGAAAGGTGATCAGGACCATCGGTACCGGAGTGAAGAGAAGAAAAGTGATCTGTTCCTCATTTATTGTCTAATCCTGATCATTAACATCAAATTCATGGACTTGCAGGAAAAAGCAATAGAATATTTAACCTGAGGATGAAACCTATTGAAGCTAAGATTAGTTAGCCGGCTAGTTAGCCTAGCTCAGTGGTTCTCAAAGTGTGAGACTCGGTGTTGAAAAGAGAATAAAACCCATAAAGACTAGAAAGTCACCGTTACAGGGGTCTTACAGTCGCTCCATCCCGGCAGAGGGTCTTCATCCTCCACCTGGAACACGGAGTTTCTCCCGGAGCTCATTACTGATGATTCAGAGTAGTGATGAGTCGGTTATGAACGATTCCTTGATTCTGAAAGAGTCTTTAATGTGACTCAGAAGAACGATTCGTCTCAAAGAGTGATTCATTCATTTTCTACTGGACGCGCGTGAGCAAATCATCACAAAATCTCCATAG
This sequence comes from Silurus aristotelis, assembly GCF_946808225.1. Taxonomy (NCBI): domain Eukaryota; kingdom Metazoa; phylum Chordata; class Actinopteri; order Siluriformes; family Siluridae; genus Silurus; species Silurus aristotelis. Next base: position 40,864,460 of record NC_139574.1, read on the forward strand.
GTTATGCAGAGGAACTAAATGACTCACAAATGATTCGCTAATTTTAATGAATGAAATTCAAAGAACCGAGTCACTAAAATGATCCGATCTTCCCATCACTTTTACAGCGATGGCGCGTTGATCCTAGAAACTCCGCCTCTCTGGTACCGTCCGCGTCCCTGATTGGTGCATCAATTTCTCCCCTACGGACCAATCAATAGAGACCAAAAACGACGTCACGTCACAAAACCACGCCCCGTTTCCATGGAAACCAGTACACAAACAATCTCTTTTTCTGGCGACAGGACAATCAAGACTGCTTGTGGATATTTTTCAAAATATTTAATAAATGCACACATTATATACAAAAAGTTTAAAGATGCAGGACACCAACACAAACAAGTAAGTTTCTATTACTGTTTTTACTTTATTTATACTGATTATTTTCCTGTAATATCACATTCCCAATGTATTATATATACTGTAGAATTGTCTGTCATGTGATTTGATTACATTTTGTTGATATTAGAACAAAGAGAGCTGCATCAGACATGCCACCACCCAGTGCTGCTAAAAAGCCTCGACTTGATGCTGCAGCTCACAAAAACACAAAACAATCCCTCATCAGTAGTGCATTAAAAACACTGCAGCATTCCTGCTATGATGTTTTATCACCAAGCTGCATTGATGCACTACTTCAAGGGAAATTTGAACTTCCTTCTTTGACAGATGAAGAAAAATCTGTCATTTCCAAGTTTTGTGAGAACGAGGTCAGTGATTATCTTCTGTTTTATTTAGTGTGCATTCAATTCACACATGCAATTCTATAGCTCTGGATTTGAGTTTTCTCATTTTTAATAGTCAATCCATAATTAACTGGTCCTGATGTTCTGAAATTGAACAGTAGATATGATTTGTCATGTAAAAATGTTTGCTCCAGGTTTTGGTTTATGCAAATTCTAGTAGTTTTTCTAAACCTAATCTACAGTCAAGTCTTAACTCCCTCATATTTGTTTCAAATACATGACTTGAATACATGTTTGATTTAGATCTTTTTCTTCCGTCTCATTTAGACGTTGGCAGAGACGTTTCTAAAAGCGGTTTTGGAGAAGATCAAGGCGGAGAAAGAGTCTATGGGACATGAACTCCTGCAGTCTCTCTGTAGGGTTTATGTGGGCTTGTGTCAAAAGAGAGGAGACTCTCATAAAGCACATGCCCTCGCCTACAGATTTCTCAAAGAAGGTGAGATTATATTGACATTTCATTATATATTTACTAAAAATGATCCGGACAGTGATATAAAGAAGCCACTTGTGTTCTGTTTTTGGTTTTGTATTTCTTCCTATAAAGTGTATTTTAAATCTGTGGTATCATTTTGTTTTCTTTGCAGACTTTTTTGAAGCCTCAAAACTAATAATGGTCATGGTGACAGCATGGCCAAGTGTTTTCTCCTGTAACAGCCCTTTATGCAGAGCCGTTCACATCGTGTCCAAAATGAAGGCATACGGCAAGATTTATTACTTGCTCAGCAAATTTCTGCACTGGGATACAGTAAGTAGCTGATTCTCATCACAACTGTCACCAGAATAATCATTAAATATCGCTTTTCAACTGGAATTTTCAAGTGTTTTACTGCAATCTTAATCTACTTTTAATGTCCAATGTCCATGTGATCTATGGAGCAAATTCATTATAAATCCATGTTAAATTTAATCAATAAGTATTTCATTTTTTTCTTAAAAAATTCAAGCAAAAAGTGTTACAGGACATCACTATTGTAGTCTTTTTTTTATTAGTGTGAGTAAACGCTGATAATGAGCAGCAAAGAAACTGCACTTAACTCCAGCGTTAATGTCGCTGTTTATGACAAAATGATCAGATCAGTGCAATAAACATGCAGTCAAAACAATCTGTGTTTCATAATATACTAATAAAGGAAGTGATATAGAACCATGTGACACTGTGCTCAATACTGAATAAACAAACTAAATCTGTGCCTCAAATTACATACTCATGTACTATTCTAGAGCAGTATTTACCCCTGCTACTGTCTGATACATAAACCCTTTAGTAACGTGTGGTCTTTTGCATGTGTATTTAAAATCCTGGAGTCATTTGGAGGTCATTTTCTAGGACTCCTCCTCACATAAGAGTAATAAATGGAGGTTATAAAAAGAGCAGAATGCACAGTTAGAGCTCGACCTCAGTATTTCAATCATCTGCACTTGTGATTGGTTGTGACCTTTCAGTTATGATCATATTATTGTAAACATTGTTTCATTGATCTGGTTTTTAAAGAAATGATGTATTTTTCTGCCAGGAGCCTCCAGGAAACATCTGCAGCACCATCACCAGCACACTGAAGGCTCTTCTGAAAGACAAAAATCTGACTTTCCAGAAGAGCAGTTGGTATGGTGATGATCTCTGTCCTGCTGCCTGGGACTACGTCTTCAGCCTGGACCTTCTCTGTGCACAACTGGGCTGGATTTGGACCGACTCCCATGTTATTCGGTACTGAATGTGAAACTGCTTCAACGTGTTTAATTCTCATCTTTCTAGTTTATTAAACATTAGATAAATTGCAAACTGGCAAATGTGAGACTCATATGAGACAGTGTATTTAATATGTCCAATTTTTTATTCATCAGAAAAAGTGTGTGGCTCATTTTGAATACGTGGCTGAAACAAACACAAACAGAGGAAACGAAGTACAGAAACGTCTCTGTAGCAGCAATATTCAGGCTACTTGGTAAGTTTCCTGTAAATCCTGTTTTAGAGCATTATCTCACATTATTTCTGGATTCTTCTGTTTTTCACTCATGTTCTTTGTCCATCTCAAACAGGGCGACTTGGCCAAAATGGCCTTAAGGAGAACGTGGCAGCATCAGTGGAGGATCTAACAAAAAGCATCACTGAGTTCAGGAGACAAAAAGGTATCACTAAAGGATCAATTAAACACATCCTTAATCAATCTTTATCTTTATTCTCTGATTTTTAGTTCTCTATCAACAGGAAAGTGTTTCAGCAAGTCCTAATTTTATGATGGATTTTGTGTGCAGATTTGCCGTGGGAGGTGCAGCTCGCAGTGGTTTATGCCACTCATGATCTGGCACCCAGCAGCCCCAAAGTCGCTCTGAACGCTTTAGAATCGTGGAAGAAAGACCTCACAAAGCCCGTTCCTCCAGCCGTCCCCAAGTGCCTGAAGCAGATCAGCTTCCTTTCTTCTCACCTAAAGACCAAAAAAATTATTACAATAAATAATGTTTAATAGATATTATAATTGTTTTTTATATTTTTGTACATAAATAAATAAAACACATAATAGATCTGCAGTGTTATTCATTGTCTCTTTACAGTTTCGGGTCGTGCGTTTCACACCCAATCATGCCTTCAGTCCCAATCATCCTCTTACGAACATCAACATGATGCCACAGCTGTAGAAACCATCATTATTATACAGCATATAATACATGCAGTATAACAGAGCGCATACAGATTCTTGTACATTTTCCCTGCATTACAGTTTTCCTGGTGTTTTGAAATTAAGGCAAATTGTGTGTTTTGTTCAGATTCTACAAAGAAAATGCAAAAGTATAAATAGCTCATGAAAAAGCTTAACTGTTGTGATCTGTTTGGGTTGACCTTCATATAATGTCCTTTATACTGAAAAACCTTTCAAAATGAGCGTGTTAATAAACACGTTAACCCAAATTCATTTTAACAGCACTAATATTATTAATGCACAATTAATGCAGCACACATTTCTTCATTTTTATTAAAAATTAAAAACCTTTAACGCAACACATTTATTCACAACGTCCTTTCCTTTACTCAGATATTGTTATATTTTTTTCATGACTGAAGAAACACTTAATTTTTGGAGAGGTTTTCCATACAAGCTACGATGCCCTTGGGGTCTTTTCTGATCAGGGAAGAATCACACAGCACACAGAATGACGCATATGTTCTTATTCAGTTTAATGCAGATAACAGACAAGTATATATTCACACTGGAAAAAACCTGACCTAAAACTGTTCCTGATTGGGTAAGAAGACATAGTAACCAGAGATATGTGAGCCCTCACAAAGACATTCTGTGTACCTTACATACCCACATCGTAAAAATCCTATAGACACTGAACAGACAACATAAGAATGTGTTTAGAGAACCAGTGTGAGGTCCATCTTAATACTAACAGATATGAAAAAATGTAAAGATCTCAGGTGAAAATGTTTTTTTCATCAAGTCTCAAATCAAGGACCAGAATCCGCCAATTAAAAGCATCCATAAGGAAACAGCAAAAGTTCAGATTGGTGTCATGATAATTTACGTACAGGGGAAGCTTGTATTGTGAGTAACATGATTTATAAATACTTTACAGGAGGAGCAAAAACTTTTTTTTATTTAATGCATTACGAGCAATAACTTGCATTGTGAACATCGAGCATCACGCTAACAACATGCAAACGGCTCGCGCTCAACTACTCAGCTTTCCTTTTCCCAAAAGTCTTGGGGATCATCAAGATGTTTTCTGGCAAAAAGTGAGACGAGCCTTTACGGTCATTTTGCTTAGCAGTTTTCATCTTGGAAAAAACATTTTTGCCAGGTTTTTTTCTCATGGTGGAGTCATGAACACTGACCTTAACTGAGGCAAGTGAGGCTGCAGTTCTTTGGATGTTGTTGTGGGGTCTTTTGTGACCTCTTGGATGAGTGGTCTCTGTGCTCTTGGGGAAATTTTGGTTAGCCGGCCACTCCTGGGAAGGTTCTCCACTGTTCCATGTTTTTGCCATGTGTGAATAATTTCTCTCACTGTGGTTCACTGGAGTCCCAAAGCTTTAGAAATGGCTTTATAACCTTTTCGAGACTGTTAGATCTCCATTACTTTCTCATTTGTTTCTACATTTATTTGGATCTTGGCATGATGTGTAGCTTTTGAGGATCTTTTGGTCGACTTCACTTTGTCAGGCAGGTCCTATTTAAGAGATTTTATGATTGCTAACAGGTGTGGCAGTAATCAGGCCTGTGTGTGGTGAGAGAAATTGAAATATTACACAAAGGGCCATGTTGTTTTGGGTTTTGTTTTCCCTCAATAATAAAAAAATATTTTAAAAACTGCATGTTGTGTTAATTTGCGTATCGTTTACTAATATTTAAATTAGTTTGATGATCTGAAACATTAAAGTGTGACAAACATGCAAAAAATAAGAAATCATTAAGGGGCAAACACTTTTTCACACCACTATATATATATGATAAGAGGATGAGGAGAAACTAATTATGGAGCTACCAACAGGCCAACAGCAACTACCGACATACATGACACACACACACACACACACACACACACACACACACACACACACACACACACACACACACACACACACACACCAATATCTCAAAAACCCTAAGGTGAATGAGAAAGATCTCAAAGTGACCTACCTAGTAGCTCAACTCGTAGCCTAATCAAAAAAAGCCCCACACTGAGGCAGAGACATTAATGCCCCCCGCCTGCAAAGCCGCTGTGAACAAGATGCTCGGCCCTGACGCAATTAAAGAAATAGCTAAAGTTCCTCTCAGATTACACAATTACCAGACATATTGATGAAACTGAAAACAGAGAGACACTGAGAGCTGCTGAGCGAAAGCTTTGTAAGTGTGTGTTGAGTACATGTGTATTATCTAGCAAATCTAAGTTCCTTACCATCTCTCTCTCTCTCTCTCTCTCTCTCTCTCTCTCTCTCTCTCTCTCTCTCTCTCTCTCTCTCTCTCTCAGGATACCCAGAAGGACAAATGAAATGGGAGATGCTTCCAGAATAAACAGAATTGATGTTGATGCCATCAGGCACAATAATATTATTGGACCTCCGCAGAATACAAACCGAAGTAAGTTTCTCTTTAAAGCAGATGCTGTTACAGAACCATTGTAAACGAGTGTGTGAGCGAGTGTGTGAACGAGTGTGTGAGCAAGTGTGTGAGCGAGTTTGTGAATGAGTGTGTGAACAAGTGTGTGAATGAACATGTTAGAGATCACACAGTATGTGCCTTATCTTCCTTTGTAGTTATTGTTGTTCCTGTCAGGATTATTCGGAACAGACTTTAGAGTCCAGACACATGTACTGTAAGTATCTCCTCAAAAGCACATGCTGTTACAGAACCTCACTGTGAACGAGTGTGTGAACGAGTGTGTTAGATCTCATTCAGCTAATGAACATGTAATCGTGTATCATTTCATCACGTGTGAATTTGGACGTTTGATTCTTTCGTGTGAAATGCTGCTTTTGTCTAAGTTACAGATGTTACATGTTTGTTTCACATAAAAATACAGTGAACTGATATGTGAATAATGATGTGGCTGCATTCTGAACACTTGGTGCTTCTTGTTCCTGCTGTTAAAATGTGTGACGTATTTCTTGTTGTTTTTTAGATTCTTTATATGAGGTGTATGGTTCAACCACCTCCAAACCTTCACCATCGCCTAAAGATGAAATGACACAAAATAATTTCTCACATTTTTTAAATCAGATTTTAAAACAACAACAACAATAAACATAAACCCTGTGTTTCTGTTTGTATTACTCCCCATTCTACTGGACCCACTGCATGGAGTTTACTGGGTGGCGCCTGGAACTTCAGATCCCGGAAGATGCACAGGCTAAAACTCAGACAGACAGACAGACACACACACACACACGCACATGCACACACACATACACACACACACACACACACACACACACACACACACACACACACACACATGTACACACACACATGTATGCACAGAAACCCTCACCACCACCTATAGCTCAAACCACATAAAGAAAATATTCTCCTAAAATGTTTAATCAGATTTAATAATAATAACAAAAATACAAATAAACCCTGTGCCTCTTTCGCTAATATATACATCATTTTGAAATATTATTTGTACCTTTTGTGTGTTTGCATCTATTATATTTTATTATTTGACATTTTCGTAGATTTTCCTTTAATTTAAATTAAATGTTTTATTGTTCATATAACAGTGACTTGTGAATTATTCTGTTTACCCGCAGCATCTTCTGTGTTGCCTGTCCAGAGTAAAAAACAACCCTATGTATTCACAATTCACGTTTCAGTGACACGTCAAATAATGTCACAGTTAAAGTATGTTTGAACCAATGATATTTGCATGGGAGGATCATGGGAATATCTTTTGGGTTCAAACAAAGACAACTACAGCCATTTGTTGGTCAAAATACCACCATAAAGGATGCTTACCACAGTGAGACTAAACCATTATTTACTCATGTATGAATCCTAATTACACCAACAATCAGGGACTTCAAAAGCGGAAAATGTCAGAGCCTGCAACGTGACCATCAGACTTAATTTGTCATTACAACCGTGATGAGAAAAATGCAAAGCCAACTCTGTGCCATGAGGTGGGTTCACATAGCAACTCGGACCTCGTGGCGTACGGTAGCACGTCTGACTCCAAATCAGAAGGTTGCGTGTTCAAATCACGTCGTGGTTGCAGGGCTCTTGCTTTTTGGCCTCTTTTAGCAGCTGCTCGATCTGTGATTGTCTAATGTGGAGACTGAATTTGTCCAAAGTGGAGTCTGTCTCATCAAATTAACGTTAGTACATTATGATGATGATTATGATCAGTGTCTTCACATAGATCAGGGGTATTAAACTCAGATATATAAATGTTTTATGACGTACACATTTTTTTCTAATGAACTTCAGCATCTTTGGATGATGTAAAGCCCAAAGTGTGTTGTTTCAAAAGAGATGTAAATTGTGTATGTAGCACACTGTTGTCAGGAACTTTTACCATTGAAAGTCAGGAAGGTCATTTTCAGCTGTGAGGCACAAAAGTGGGGCTGAAACCGAACAGGGTTCAAGAAACCGGGTTTATTTTCATATAAGTAACAGTATTTAGTTCAGTAAACTTAAGTTGATTTAAAGGAGAATTCAGTGCTGTTTAGTTCAGTAAAGTCTTCATTTAATCCAAAACTATTCGATTCATTAAGTTCAATTATCCTCAAATTAATATTTTTACATTCAATAAAAACAAATCATCCAGTTTTCATTGATGTTTATTTAGTGAATAATGCATTTAATAAACAAATGGTTTCAACCTTATAGTTGAGGGGAAAAAGAAGATAAAAATGCACCAGTTGTTGAAAACAAAACCAATATAGAAACATTTCTTCCAGCTCATAAATCCTATAAAACATGCAGCATTAAACATGAACTTCCAGCAGATGAACATCTCATAATACTGTCTGGAAGTGAGAAATGTACAGGTTGTTTTTACTCCATACACATGAACTTACTTTGATCAGAAACACAATCATACTCCAAATCAATTAATCAATAAAGTAAATAAAAGAATCCCAAACTGCTGTGTGTCTTGTCCTCTCTATTAATGACGTCATTAGAGCTCCACTACTTCTAATTACCTGCTGTGACAGTGAGCTCTAATACACATCACACTGCCACCTACTGGTCATTTATGATTCTGCAACATTCATAGAGTCACTCCGGTCAACTTCCGGTTCTCAACTCGGATTCACTCGCTTTATACACAGTTTACAGCCGTTTTTATCTTATTTATGACTGTAATATCGCTCTTCTCTCAGGAACAACAGAAAAGCTGTGAAGACATGATGTTTTATCCGCTCCTTACCTCTGTAATGTGCGCATGCGCGTAGTGTCAGGTTAAGAGAGACCGGGTTACGTCACAGACGGAGGGCGGGGCATCTCTCTGTGACGTCACAGTAAGGCAACGTCTATAATTGGGAACGCGTCTCTGTTTCTCTCATTTCCGAGGTTTTTGCTTGTGAGTAAAGAGGCATAAACATGGAGCTCTTCAGAAGGTTGAGAAAGTTTTTTCAAACCAGAAGAACAAAGAAAACTAAGCAGATTGCTGAAATGAAGGAGAAGCTGGAAGACATGGAGAAAGTAGTAAAAGACTTGGATGCATTTTCTCTTCTAATGATAGAGAAGATAACAGAAGAGAAAGAAGAGAAAGACATTCTGCTACAGACGGTGCAAAAGCTGGAGGCTACTTTGGCTTCTGAGCGAAAGCAGCAGGAACAGGACATAACTGAGAGAAGCCAGAGCTGGGTGAGAGAACAAAAACAACTGGAGGAACGTGTTGCTCAGCTTGAATTTATTTTGGATCAGACCACCATGGAGCTCCAGTCTTCCTTGGAAATCAATGAGGAACTGGAGAAAACTGTAGAATGTGAGAGAGAGAGCTGGACGAGAGAACAAAATAATATAGAGGAACATGCTGCTCAGCTTGAGGTCACTTTGGAACAGACCACCATGGAGCTCCAGTCTTCCCTGAAAATCCATGAGGAACTGGAGAAAACCTTAGAATGTGAGAAAGAGAGCTGGACGAGAGAACAAAATAATATAGAGGAACATGCTGCTCAGCTTGAGGTCACTTTGGAACAGACCACCATGAAACTCCAGGATACTCAGAATCACTGTGAGAAAGTAAAAAATAGTGCAGAGCAGGAGAGAGATCATTTGATCAGAGACAAAGAGCGACTGGAGGAACGTGTTGATCAGTTTGAGCCCACGTTGGATTTTCAGGAAAAACAAGAAGACGAAAGAGAGAAAACTAAACTTGACATAGAGGAGAGGAACAACTTACAGCTTCAGACCAACAGGGGGCTCCAGGATACCCAGAATCTCTGTGAGGAAGAAAAGAAGACTTCAGAGAATAAAACAGAACATTATATGAGGGTCCGAGAGCAATGGGAGGAAATTGTTGCTCAGCTGAGACAAAAAAACCTTCAAAAGAAAAGGAGAAATAGAAAAAGAAGAAGACGACAAGAGAAACAGAGAGTCTGAACACTTTCACTACAGCGAGACACAATAAACACTATAAAATAAATAAAGATTTTGAATTTCAATCATGTCTAATGTCTCTTCATCACAGAGAGCATTCAATGATGGTATTTTATTTTCTTGAAATCCACTTTAGTAAAGTCAGTGATGTTTGATGTACTTAAAGAAAAGGAATTTGACAGAAACTGAAGTTGAGGTATTTTCTTGCAGCTTTAGTGCTTTGTTCATTTTGAGCTCTGAAAGCAATATAGCTGACAGTTAATGTGGGGCAGAACCTGATTCACTTAAACATCTGTACTTTATAATTAATCGCATGGATTGGCACAAGAAAGTGGATGATCTTTCAGCAGTTATTCTGACAGGGTTAACACTGGATTCACCTCACAACACCTGAACACTACTGCTGGATGGAGCAGCGGGTGCGTGCACGAGCGGCGGTTGGTGAATGGAGAGTGGAGCCGGGGGGAAACGAGCGGTGAGAAGCAGATCTGTGGCTGATGGGACTAATCAGTGTGCTCTGTTTTAGTGACTGGTGATGAGGAGAAAAAGGAGAAAGACACCGAGCAGAGCTGTGTGTGTGTGTGTGTGTGTGTGTGTGTGTGTGAGAAGTGCAAAACAGATTAACAAATCCGAAAACACAAGTCAGACAAACCGGAAAATGTAGGTATAGTTTGTGAATGTAAACTTACCGATCATTGGACAAGACACCTGACTTTCCTGAAGCCCCTAAATTAATAATGGTCATAGTGACATTGGTAACATTGCAATAATGTTATAATATCTGATAGCCATTAGAGGGCACTCTCGTGCTGCATGTGGGTGTGTTTGCAGTGTGCAGAGTAAACGAGTAAAAAACGCTGTGCAGTCATGTCTCCGGTTCTTTCTGCGCATGCTCCGAACTTAATGGGATAATATGTGTTTTATAGCATAATGATGCAAACATAACAGTATTTACATTCATCACATTACTGTGCTGGAAAACAATACAAATTAAATTAAAAAGAAGAAAAAGTGTAGAAGAAGAAAAGCGGGACAAAGACAGAGGTAATGAGATGTAATGAATGGTGATGATCATATAAATAAACTCAGTTTAGTAAAAGTTTGTGAACAAACTTTATATTGGTCCAGTTTTTAAAGTTTATTCTAAAAGTTATAAATAGTGTAATAAGTGGACAAGAAATATGAGTTGTTCATGTCACACAGATTTTTTATTTATTTTTTTATTTCAATTCAGTGTCATTACAAAATAGGTTTATATTTGTAGAGATTTTATTTGGACAAACATATCGGACAAAAGAAATCAGCAACATATATTGGTCATCCTGTATCAGTCGACCTCTAGGTGTGAGTTTAAATGATATGCTCAGTTGTATGTATGAGATAATTGTAGTCTGGACGGTGAGACGCCACTAAGCGTTAATATTATAATAATTACACTGATCTATTAGAGACGCTTATCAGAAAAGTCCGAATCAAATCCACTCACAAGTGCAGCAGATTCATGTGATGTGAAATAAAGTCCTAATGGCAGCAGCATTATACAGTCATATATATATTTCTATAAAAGAGCTCTGATACGGATTTCAGTCTTTAAGAAGAACATCTTCAGAGGGGTTTTTTCTCGTCCTGGTATCATAAGTGTAGATAAACATAGGTTGTGTTTAATTGACAGCCCTGATGAAGTCTGATGACCTGAAGAGGGTGGAGCTGAGACTTCAGACAGCAGACGGACTTCTGAGGAGGAACATCAGCACCACACGAGAGGTTAGAGGTCACCCAACCTGTAATTAATCCTGGAGGAATTAAGTGTGATTAGAGAGATAGTGATTTAAATGTAATAATGCAGCTGTGTGTGTGTGTGTGTGTGTGTGTGTGTGTGTGTGTGTGTGTGTGTGTGTGTGTGTGTGTTACTGCAGTTATGATAATAATAATAAGAATTATAAGTATTTTGGGGGGCTGTTATGAATTGTTTAAATCTTCCCTCTACCTCTCCTTTATTAGTGTAGTTACTGATAGAAAAAGTGAAAATCTTTTTAAAACAACTTTCATGCAAAAGATCTTGTGGCTTAATTAGATGAGATTTGCCTCTGGTTTGAGATTTTACTCGACTTATGTTTTTGCTGAACTTTTTCTACACTTAAAAGCCAAAAAAAATCATTGACACTTTTCTTTCACGTGAACAAGCTTTTTTTTTTTTTCACAAGACTTTGTCTTACACTTCCAGTGACTGTAGCTGAAGCAGAAAGAAGCTTTTTAAAACTGAAACTAATCAAATGATACCTGAGATCCACCATGTCACAAGAGCACCTCAGCAGCCTCGCTGTCATAAACATCAACCATACAAGTGCTGGTCAGATTTGCAACGATGATGTAATTGATGACTTTGCAACAAACAAAGCAAGAAAGATCTGTTTTTAGGAAAATGACTTTGTAGTGAAAAATGTATTTAATTTGTTTGTTGTGTGAATTGCCAATTTATTATTATTTATTTTCATATTGTATTTATGTATTTATTTGTAAATGTATTTACTGTAAAGATAAAGTAAGTGCAGATTGTTGTTAGTTATTTATCTTTTTAGGTGGCAGCAGGATGGGAGCAGGTCATGACGTGGAAAGGAGACTCTCTGCTTGCAGACTTTCTGTGATGTAGCGTCCTGTGTTTGACTGTGTTTTTAAACTTTACTATTTATCTCTCCTTTTTTGTGTGTCTGCCTTTGAGCACAGGTGAGGACTCGTTCGATGCCCAGCTGCGAGAGCGGAAAGCGGCGCTGGAAACATCCCGGGCGGACGCTCACTCGTCCCAGGTAAATTCCCGAGTTGAATCTAACGCTCCCAGCACCTCAACTCCGCGTGTTTCTCTGCCCAGGCCCACGGACCCTGCATGCTGCAGCAGCGGAAGACACGAGCCAAGCCCCGGTCGAGGACGTCTCCCCCGCCACCACCACCGGCCTTCGAGATCTCGACCGAGAACCGCTTCACCCCTCTCCGCGAGACGGAACGTCATACTGTGATTCTTGGAGATTCCATCGTCCGGCATGTCCGCGCTACCGGAGACAAAGGTAAGGTGCACACTCGCTGTTTTCCTGGTGCTCGTGTTCTCGATGTCGCTGCACAGGTACCCGCGATCTTGTCATTCCGATTCAAATCAGTCCGATTGAAAGATTTAGCGGTGGACTTTTTACATGAGACGTTATCTAAGCTGATGTGATGTTCACAATCACGACTTTGTGACGTGCACTTTGTGTATATTTTCTGAAAGGAATGATAAATGGGCCGATTCGAGATCTGATACGGATGCCAGGTGAAGAGGAGGTGGAGATTTGAGGAAGCACATTTTGTCCCTCAAGTATTGGGTCTTATCAACAGCATTAATCGTGTTAACGCATTTGCATGGCAAAATTTTTATTTTGTTCGGTTTATAAAAAGGTTCATGTCATGAATCCTCTTGTGCGAGTATTTTTTTTATTATTTTTTTTTGTCTGAATCTTGATGTTATTGTTACAATAATTATGGGAGTCACGTGATTAAGGAATGAACGATACGGACCAGAAGAGATGAGGGTGAGCTACTCATTCTGTTTATCATCATTTGTCCTTTAGCTGCCTTGTCATATTTTCATTATTGGAACTAATGTCAGAGTTCGTGTATGTAGACGTGTGTATGGGTATCTGCTTATTGGAAATGTACCATTTTATATTATTTCTAATCAAAGGAACGAAATGATCTAAAGAACCAAGTCACTGAAATGATGCCATCTTCCAATCACTAGCAGTGATCAGTAATACTGATGAGTGCCATACGGGGGCACTAATGCTTCGAGTAATACCAGGGAACGGATCAACGAATAAAAGATGCTCTTAGCATGGAAAACGATGCATTTGTGGCCTGTACACAATAAGATAGAAGAAAGACAAGAAACAAACAGCAATAATCAATAGACTGGAAAGCTTACCGAACAAAAGTCCAGCAGGGGGCGCTCGCCTCTAACCCGGGTGTGTGTTTCTACAGAGAAACACTACAGGAGCTCATGTAGAGTCGCGCCATCACCATCTCTGTGACGTAGCATCCCTGATTGGTGCAACAATCTTTTTAATCCACCAATGAAACATCATAGTCAAATGTCATGCTGTCATAGTAACATGCAAACATTGTAAGTCCACTATTGAATCGAAGGCCGTTGTTGAGACGTTTGTTTACTGCAGTAGGAATGTTCACTTTAAAACTGCATCAACATACAGAAATATTGCATTCTCATTTCTTCAATTACACTAAATATTGACAAATATATATTCTGTATATGTTCTAGATCTGTATTGAGCAAGTATAAGAGAGAACATTAAATATGATGTCACATGTAGTGACAGACATTTTCACGTTGTTCTAATCAACAGTATTCGGGGACCTACGTTCCTGTGGTGGTGAACATGACTGCGAGTTCTCCAGAAGAACAAATGCTGGTAATGTACAGTTCAAACACACACTGTTTTTCACACAGAATAAACTAAAGCCCATCACTTCCTCATCACCTAAACACACTGTTCATTTAGATTTTACTTACGGCAGCCAAACGGCCTCATTTTGTAAACCCCTTGATCACTTACTCTGTCTTTAAGGGAACTAAACGAAGAGGAATGAATGAAAAGTGGTATCCAATCTGCGATATTATTGGGGACCTGATTATGGTTCAGAACGATCTATAAAACATAACTGACTTCTAAAATCAGATTGTCAAAATGTCCCTCCACTGCAGCAACATCCATCTACCAAGAGGAAGAGGAAAACGGTGCATGTGCTTACTCTTTGTTTCAGTACCGGTTCATTTACTGAGTAATGAACCTATTTATCTCTGATCATGTGCTATTTATTTCCCATTAAGATCGTCGTCCGAGATCCTAACCAGGACAACAAGGACATCACGGAGGAGATCATATCAGAAGCTGGCAGGAGTCGGAAGCCAAACTTATGGGAAATTATCTTTTCCGTCCCTATGCCTCTGCAGGTAACAGTCACACACGCATTCATAGAGGAAGCAGATTCTTCTGGCTAATAGCTCACCAGCCTTCCTCCTTATATTCGCCTGTATGACCATTTCCCTTTTCCACTATTTTTTACTCATGTGTGCAATCTGTTTTCCCCAATTCTGATTATCCTCACGCTTTCCACCTCAAATCCCAGCAACTGAATCAAGTGGTGGAAAATGAGCGTGTCTATTATGGGGACAGAGCTCAGAGACCCCCTGCTCCTGCCGACTTAAAACCAGGTAGGTCCCAATATCTTAAATTTTTATTTTTTTTTTTATTTTTTTACCCGTCTAGTCTGTGATTTAATTGCTACTGTCTCTGTTGTCTACAGATGAACAGCTTGAGAGTTTTTCAGTAAAATATGCTGCATTAGATGACGCTGAAAAGTCTACCTCTTCAGCTTCGATATGCAATATTATCTTTTGGTAATGCCGTATAAAAATCTCACATAATCCTTCCTTTTTCCCACAACTGCCCTTTGACTTTCATTGTAATCGAGTGATGAGTAACGTTTTCTGCTCGTCTCAATAAACTAGGAGGCATGTTAGCTCTTGGTTGTAGTTTTTGCACATGGACTACAAATACTGTAGATATAAACTGAGGTGCCAACACTGGAGTATTTCTTTAAATAACTATATATAAAGATAGAAATGCTGTCGTTCACTTCGGTGAATGTGTGAAACCTACATTTACACTACAAATTCACAGTAATCCTGGTGTTTTATTATTAATTGGGTGTGTTTGTGTGTTAGGATAAGCCAGAGCTCGCTTTCCAGCAGTCTGACTTTGACCTTGAGCCAGTCTCAACCACAGTCGAGAATTCCAGTGTGTCTCCTGTGATTGTGGAACATCTGGCTTCAGCAGAAACACCAGCAGATGAGATCGAAGCGCAGGAAGCCGAGCCGCCGAAGAACGAACCCGAGCCCAGCTCTGAGGATGAAATGCACAGTGAGACCTACTTCTTCTGACTCGCACACTTCATCATGTTTTTCACTACTTTTCATGTCTGCTTTTGCTCGTTCCTTTCTCAGAGCCAGAGATGGAGAATAAGAGGATACAATATAGTAGAAACTTTCTTTTGAGCATCCAGTTCATGCCTGATTGTGTGCAGAAGCCAGAGGGGCTTCCACCCATACCTGATGTGGTGCTACACAAGGTAAGCCTCCTGACATGTGGCTTTATTTAAAGTTTAAAACCAAATAAGGAATATTGTTTCACAGATCATTGCTTCACTCTCTGCTTTTACAGTGTAACCAAAATAAGTTGCCACCGGACCCACAGGGGCTCAGCTCCAGAGACTCAAATATCTCAAATATTCCAGCAGGAATAAAAATATAATCAAAATCTACTGAATTTGCAAATGAAGCTTCAAGTGGATAATCTGTTATCAGGCTTAAACCCGTCCTTCTGTAACATTTCTATGGTATCTTCATGTGTAATATTTGTATTTTTTAATTGAACAGATTTTTAGTTTTTATGATGATTGACTTTTCCAGGCCAGTAATCGTGAGGGGCTTCAGGACGAGCTGAAGGAGGCGAAAAACAAAGCTCTCAGAAAAACCAGGGGTAACTTCAAGTTCATCGGGGAGCTGTTTAAGTTGCGGATGTTGCCCAAGTCCATCATTTATAACTGCGTGGTAAAACTGCTGAAACAAAATGACGAGGAAAGTCTCGAGTGCCTCTCTATTCTCCTCACGACCGCCGGCAAAGAGATGGACTTTAAAGCCTGTAATCTTACCGTATTTCTCCGGACTATAAGCCGCTACTTTTTTCCACGTTTTGAACGCCGTGGCTTAAACAGCGAAGCGGCTAATATATGGATTTTTCCTGTTTTTTTCCCGGTCTCACAAACTTCAAGCCAAAAAACTGAACCCTATAACATTAGACCAATGAAATTTCCGAGCGAAAACGAAAAAAACGCACCTTACCGGTGTTCTGAGCTCCATGTCAACGGGAGAAAAACATCGCACGACGATGACAAAAGATAAACACCCCAGAGAAATACAGTGGTACCTTGATCTACGAGTTTAATTCGTTCCATGGACGAGCTCGTATCTCAATTTGCTCGCACATCAAATCAGTTTTCCATATTGAAAATTCTTAAAATGGCATTAATCCGTTCCAACCCTCATAATGTTATTAAATTGGAAAATACATTTCTAAATAACAAATCTTGTATAAAAACACAATAGAAAGAGTAAGAGTTCTGTGTATTTACCTTGGAGATGAGAGGACTTGAGCTAACGAAAACACCGGTGTGTGTGTGTGTGTGTGTGTGTGTGTGCGCGTCACAGTCTTGGCTTTCTGGCTTCGCTTCGCCATCTAGCAGCGGCGTCTCGAGCTCGTGCATCAATTTTTTGCTCGCGTAACAAAGCAAAAACATCGACCGAGTGACCGCTCGTACCTCGAAAAACTCGTACATTGATGCACTCGTAGGTCAAAGTACCACTGTAGCTGTGAAAGGAAGGAGGAAGACAGTGAACACTTGGTCGGCTACTGTTTAGATACAAGCCGTTGTAGCGCGTTGATTCTGGGTGAAGGGAGAGCTCGCTAACTCCAGTTACAACAGAAATCATATAAGCACAGACAGGTTTCCAAAACTCCTGCTTTTTATTTTTGTTTGCAACAGCGTTACGGGTTAGTCAAAGAAATTTAGAAATGAGCATCAGAAAATAATAAGGACATAACCCTCGGTCTCCACACACGCAGTAATAGCGGAAGTATGCAGTGCCGGTCTTTTCCCAAAATACCGCTATGCTCCTAATAGAAGCGCAACATTTTTCACCCGTTACACCGTGTGTAACGTGTCTTTTGTTAAAGCCTGTGTAAAGAACATTAGTGTAGACACCTGTGGCTTATAGACAGGTGCAGCTTATTTATGTTAAAAATAAAAATATTTGTAAAATTCAGTGGGCGCGGCTTATATAAGGGTGCGCTTTATAGTCCAGAAATTACGGTAAATTTTTTTGTACCAGGTTTATAAAAAGCGTTGTTATTTAAACTGAATTGTGTTTGTGTGTAGTTACCAGCAGATAATAAGATTTATTTGGGACGGAATTTCGGGGGACGACGGCTGAACTGGAAGAACGGCTGCAATGGAGAAACTAGCGCTGGAGCCACATCCGGAGCATCAGGTGAGTCTGTAGTGAATGTAGTCTGTGTCCTTTTTCAGCTCTCTCCTGTGTTCATGTTGTGAAAATATTCAAAGCAGGTTGTGATTGTAGGTGTTGTTCCTGAAACTTAATTCAGTTTAATGCATCAGCATTTTTAGTCATGACACATCATGTCTCTTGTGTTTCAGTAAAACTCGACACAGTGCCAGACTCGACTACAAACAAGCCTGCGCTATCAGAGGAGGAAATGGAGAAACGCTCTAAATCCATTATCGAGGAGTTTCTACACATAAATGATTACAAAGTAATGATCTCATGCAGTGTCTTATGATCACATTTAGTTGAATACACATCGGTTATTATCGTGTTACTGCGTCACATAATCGTGGTGGGTTCGTGTGCCGGAGGCCTTGCATTGCGTGGAGGAACTGGACCAGGGCGGGATGCTGTACGTTTTTGTTCTGGTGGGTGTGGAGACCACGCTGGAGCGAAACCAGATCACACGTGACCACATGGGTCATCTGTTTCATCAGCTGCTGCAGGCTGGGATCCTCTCCACATCTCAGTTTTTTAAAGGGTGAGTGACATTCCTGCACCACACAGCTCCGTCTCCCACTGGCGCCAGAGACACTACTGTCTGCGTCATGAGATGTCCACAGCTTGATGACATATTTACACCCAATGGGGTTATTGTTAGCATTATTATGAATACGCTTGCGTTTACATTTGGTCATTTTTTTGAGAATTTTATGAGAATCAGAATCCTTTATTAAGACTTTTGTCTGTGTTTTTTTTTGCTCTCTTTCCCCCCATTTTCTTACCGATCCTTGTTTACACAGGTTCTCAGAAACCCTCGAGATAGCAGATGATATGGCGATTGACATTCCTTATGTATGGCAGTACATAGCGGAGCTCGTTAATCCTGTGCTTCGGGAAGGAGGAATCTCTTTGAGAGAATTATTCATGTATTTACAGTTACATTTGAGACTATACATATACATTTTTTGCTGGAAAGGAAGTTGGTGTTTGTTTTTAATTGTTGATTTCTTGTGAATTCCAGTGAATTTAGCAAAACACTACTTCCTGTGGCAAGAGCCGGCATATTATTTGCAGAAATATTTAACCTTCTCTGCAAACAAATGATGAGCTGTGAGATCTTCTATAGAATATGACTGAAAAAAGAAAAGTATTTTGTCATACTAGTTGAAAAAGGTTCTTTTTTTTTAAGTCATTGCTGTGTTTTTCTTCACTTTAGAGCCAAAAGGAAGTGGAGGCCTTATGGAGGGAATCTAAACTGAGCTGGGCTGATTTTCTTCCTGAAACCGTGGATGGGAACAACTTCATTACTGAGCAGGTGAGCTGTTGGCTGCACACTAGATTTAGACTCCACTGGAAGATGTGGACCAAACAGGATCCAGTGGGCAGTAGATTTTCTACTACTTGAGTAATAATAATAGAAGAGCTGAGTAAAAGTGACAGCATAGTTATTTTATGAAATCATTTCGCTTGAAAATTGCTTTGAAATACTATTGTGTATGTCTGATCTAATCGCTTGACTCGGCATATTTTTGGCTGGTTGTTACAGAGGACTTTTAAAAATGTGCAATAATCAATATGGGTTAAAAATCATACTGTTATCAATTTCATTTGTTAATATAAGAACATTGTCAGTGAACTCAAATGGCAGCTCGTCTGATCAGAAAAGAGAAAAGTGTTTGTGTTTGTGCTGTAAAAAGCAGTGTGTTGGTGGGTAGACTTGATGCAGTTTTATTTCTAAACCAGCACAAATGTTGCCTTTAAGAAGAACATCTTCAGAGGGTTTTTCTCGTCCTGGTATCATAAGTGTAGATAAACATAGGTTTTGTTTAATTGACAGCCCTGATGAAGTCTGATGACCTGAAGAGGGTGGAGCTGAGACTTCAGACAGCAGACGGACTTCTGAGGAGGAACATCAGCACCACACGAGAGGTTAGAGGTCACCCAACCTGTAATTAATCCTGGAGGAATTAAGTGTGATTAGAGAGATAGCGATTTAAATGTGTGCGTGTGTGTGTGTGTGTGTGTGTGTGTGTGTGTGTGTGTGTGTGTGTGTGTGTGTGTGTGTGTGTGCATACTGAAAAATGTATTTAATTTGTTTGTTGTGTGAATTGCCAATTTATTATTATTTATTTTTATATTTTATTTATGTATTTATTTGTAAATATATTTACTGTAAATTCTTATTAAAGATAAAGTAAGTGCAGATTGTTGTTATTTATTTATCTTTTTAGGTGGCAGCAGGATGGGAGCAGGTCATGACGTGGATGAAACCATGGATGAAATCTCCGCGGAATGTCATACTGTGATTCTTGGAAATTCCATCGTCCGGCATGTCCGCGCTACCGGAGACAAAGGTAAGGTGCACACTCGCTGTTTTCCTGGTGCTCATGTTCTGGATGTCGCTGCGCAGGTACCCGCGATCCTGAACGAGAACTTCGGAGCGGTTGTTCTTCATGCCGGAACGAACGACACGCGGCTGAGGCAAACGGAGATCTTAAAGAGGGATTTCAGGATCCTGGTGGAGACGGTACGCAGCACATCACCCACAACGAGGATCATAGTGTCAGGACCTCTTCCCACTTACCAGTGAGGGGCTGAGAAGTTTAGTAGACTCTTTGCACTAAATGAATGGTTACAGTCATGGTGTCGAGAGCACAAACTTCTCTTTATTAATAACTGGAACTGTTTCTGGAAGCGTCCGAGGTTCTTCCGCCCTGATGGCCTGCACCTCAGCAGAGTTGGAGCAGCAGTGCTATCAGATAACATCTCTAGGATACTTCACACCATCTGACTGGTAAGACATCAGGAAATTTACGTCTATGAGAACATTTATACAAGAAACCAAATAGTTACAAGTTCACACACAGCCCAGTTTATAGAAACCGTATCTATTCCTCATGTAGTAAAACCAAGAATTAAATACACAAGATCCAGAAATAATCTTATTGCAGTTAAAACTGAAAAATGGCAGATAAACAAACACCAAAAAGTTGTAAAGTTTGGTCTTTTAAACATTAGATCACTTGCACCCAAAGCACTGATTGTAAATGAGATGATCACAATGATAAAGTGCTGTTTGTAGGAGATTTTAATATTCATGTAGATGATGTAAACGATGCTCTAGGATTATCATTTGTCGACTTATTAAACTCTTTTGGGGTTAAACAAAACGTCACCAGACCAACTCATCGTTTTAACCACACATTAGACTTAATAATATCCCACGGAGCAGACGTCACTGATATAGATATTTTACCTCAGAATGATGACATCACAGACGATTACCTCATACTGTACACACTACCGGTAGAGCAGATTAGCCGTGTTTCACCACGTTATCGACTTGGTAGGACTTTTGTTCAGACCACTAAGGACAGATTCATAAATAACCTGCCTGATTTATCTCAATTTCTCACTAAACCCATAACTGCTAATAATCTTGATGAAATGACTAACAACATAGACCTTATCCTCACTAGCACATTAGACACTGTTGCCCCCATCCGGTTAAAAAAGGTTAGAGAACAAGCACCTGCACCTTGGTATAATAGTCATACGCATGCCCTCAAGAGAACAGCACGTAATCTGGAGAGAAAATAGAGGAAATCTAAATTGGAGGTATTTAGAATTGCGTATAAAGACAGTATGCTCAGCTACAGACAGGCGCTAAAAGCTGCTAGAGCTGAACACCTGAGCAAACTCATAGAAAACAACAAAAACAATCCCAGGTTCCTTTTCAGTACAGTCGCTAAATTAACTACAAATCAGGGATCTGAAAAATGTGTTCCATCACAGTTAAGTGACTTTATGAATTTCTTCACTGAAAAAATAGATAACATTAGAAAAACAATTGTGGAGGTCCAACCTCTGACAGCATCTCCTGACATTATCTCACCTACAACTCCACAACTACACTGTTTTACATGTACAGGACAGGAAGAGCTGTATGATGTTATTACCAAAGCTAAATCAACAACATGTCAGTTAGATCCCATTCCTACTCATCTATTAGAGGAAGTGTTACATTGTGAGTTTGTGGATTGTAGAGGACAGAGTAGTATGGAGACGAATGATCCCCTAATGGAAGCAGACGAAAAAAGAAGAAGAAGAAGAAGAAGAAGTAGTTATGTGTAGAAATATTAGTTGTATTGTTATTCCTGACACATTCAGGGGTGTAGCCATTATTTCAAAATTGAGAGGAACAGAAGTGTCAAATGTAATAATAATAATAAAATGCGTATAATTGACAGGGTTTATTTTCTCTTACTCCTTTTAGACTGGGCCTTGAAAACGTGAACACAGGAATTTACATTGTTAAATGTAAATGTCCCCCAAATCCCCCAGGTATTCTACACCAGATCAAATGACCCCTGACCCACACAATAATGCAGTGCTGCACCCTAAGTTACCCTTCATCTGATAAAACTTAAACTCACTCATCTATGCAGAATTGTTGTAATTCAGCCACATTGGAGGGTTTTTAAACATGAACCTTCTTCTTAAGGTCATGTCACAGCATCTCAATTCAGGTCAGGACTTTGACTTGGCCATTTCAAAGTCTTCATTTTGTTTTTCTTCAGCCATTCAGAGGTGGACTTGCTGGTGTGTTTTGGATCATTGTTCTGCTGCAGAACCCAAGTTCACTTCAGCTCGAGGTCAAGAACAGATTCTCCTTCAGGATTTTTTGGTAAACAGCTGAATTCATGGTTCCATTTATCACAGCAAGTCTTCCAGGTCCTGAAGCAGCAAAACAGCCCCAGACCATCACACTACCACCACCATATTTCACTGTTGGTATGATGTTCTTTTTCTCAAATGGGGTGTTACTTTTACACCAGATGTAATTGGACATTTCTTAAAAGTTAAACTTTTTTTCTCATCAGTCAACAGAGTATTTTTCCAAAAGTCTTGGGGATCAAGATGTTTTCTGGCAAAACTGAGACGAGCCTTTATGTTCTTTTTCTCTGCCGTGTAGACCATTTTTGCCAGGTCTCTTTCTCATGGTGGAGTCATGAACACTGACCGTAACTGAGGCAAGTGAGGCTTGCATTTCTTTGGATGTTGTTGTGGGGTCTTTTGTGATCTCTTGGATGAGTCGTCGCTGTGCTTTAGGGGTAATTTTGGTCAGCCGGTCACTCCTGGGAAGGTTCTCCACTGTTCCATGTTTTTGCCATGTGTGAATAATTTCTCTCATTGTGGTTCACTGGAGTCCCAAAGCTTTAGAAATGGCTTCATAACCTTTTCCAGACTGATAGATCTCCATTACTTTCTTTCTCATTTGTTTCTGAATTTCTTTGGATCTCAGCATGATGTCTAGCTTTTGAAGATCTTTTGGTCGACTTCACTTTGTCAGGCAGGTCCTATTTAAGAGATTTCTTGATTGTGAACAGGTGTGGCAGTAATCAGGCCTGTGTGTGGCAGAGAAATTAAACTCAGGTGTGATAAAGTTAGCACAGTTTTAACAGGGGGGCAAACACTTTTTCACACAGGGCCATGTAATTTTGGATTTTGTTTCCCCTCAATAATAAAAACCTTCATTTAAAATCTGCATGTTGTGTTCACTTGTGTATCTTTTACTAATATTTAAATTAGTTTGACGATCTGAAACATTAAAGTGTGACAAACATGTAAATAAATATACACAGTGGTGTGAAAGTGTTTGCCCCCTTCCTGATTTCATACTACTACAAAAGTATGTACTTGATATACAATGCTATTTTTTTTTTCTTTCTTTGTCTTCCAACAGCCATTAAGTTGAATCTTCTGAGGAGAAGTGGGTTCCACACACCAGCCATCAACCAGAAAAGAGGTTCAAGCAGTCTCCAAACTCAGCACCTGTTTCAGCTTTACCAGTAAGAGTGAAGGGGCTGGATGTTCTCTGGTTCAGGCAAACTTTCTTGTAGTTTTATAATGGAAAATAACCTAAATATATTACACAATTGCTTAACGTAAAATGTAACGGTGTGTTTTGGGAAGACTATTTTAAGGAATGTAGTGATATTTAGCAATGAGCTCAGACAGCTAACGTGCTGCATTTGAAGGTCATGTTCAGTTCACTTTGTAAAATTTGAATGAAATGTTTAAAAATACACGATTTTTGTGTAAGTTGTAGTTATTACAATAAACTGTATTTAAATGGGTTGTGTGTTGTGGAAGGAGTTAATAGAATCTCTAGTATTTAAGTCAAAGAATCATACGAAAGACATATGATACACAGTCATACACCTAATGCTAATTACAAATGCTAAATTGAGAATGAATCTTTCTTTTTGGATAAATCTGTGCTTGATTTATGTTAGAGGACGGCTTAAAGACCAGACAGAATCCTCTGCCAGCTGTTCAGTTCCATTTCACCGTCCGCGTTTTGCTTTCTGTGAATCAGTTTTGGCTAACGTTAATGCTAAACACGTGATAATTGAGGTATAGTTATAGGGAATTCTTAGCCTTGTTAATCCTGTGGTTATTTCTGATATTAGACGTATAACATAACGTGCTTTACATAACATCCGGTCCAAAACACAGAAAATATATCATCATGTTGAAATATCAGCAAATGTCTAGTATCTCAGGAGCTTAGTGTTTTTTAGCATAGCTCTTCTTAGCACCATTTAACTAGTTCAGTGTAATTTGGCATTATTGTTTTACTTTGTGATTCATCGAATATTCAGATTTTTTTTGTATGTAATATTTATGTTCTGTTTTAAACAATTAATGTCAATTTAGTTGGAATGTAACCCATGTCAGACTGTGTTTGTTTTTCTTTTCATAGGTCTATCGAGGGCGATCCCGGCAGCTTGTATACTGACTGCATCTGCACTTTTAAAACTTTAGGTGTGTTAAAAAGACACATTTGACAAGATCACACAAACACACTGCTGCAGTTACTGACCACTTTAATTTTTCATGTGAGTTATGTGATTTCAAAGATGTTTGTCAGCCATCCCAGTTTTTAAACCATCTCAGAAATCGTTTGAGGAGGCATGACACAGTCAGTTGTCCTTTTAAAGATTGTGAGCTGACAACCATCATTGGTGTTTGGTGATGTTTTTGGCTCAGGGTCTGCATTTAAAGTCCCACCAGAGATGTTCATCTGGGATTAAGCCTTTGCTTTCTGCAGACCAGTCAAGTTCTTCCACACTGACTGAATCAGTGATTTCTTTTTTGAACCTTTCCATACACAGCAGCATTGCTATTTTAGAGTAGAAAAGGGTCCTGTTCAAACTCTCGCTATAAAATTAGAAGCACACAATTCCATCAAATATAATTATATGCTTAAACATTAAGATTTGTACTCATGGAAATCACTAAAGTAGTGAAACCTTTTCTTTAGAAGGGGGTGTCCCAATACTTTTGGCAGCATGGTGTATATCCAAGCAAACACAATGGAAAATTGCAGCATGTGTGATTTTTGTGTGACCTATCTCAAACAATATAAAAATCTCGTAATAACTTAATAAATTATGGGTTATAATTCTGTCTTTATGCTGCTTTTTACTGCAGGACACAGACCCAGAAGACACTCACACAGAAGGGATGATGAAGGGGGTCTTAACTGTCGTTGAAGATGACGTTGCCACCATCCATTCAAACCCAAATGTAAGGTGCCTGTCTGTGGTTTTAGAGGAGAAAGTTGTGCTGGATAATGTGCAAGACGTCCCTACAGCTGTTGCTCTTCTATTTGACTTGATTTATGCCATCAAAATCCTTTACTATCCTAAAGAACTAAAATACACGTTTGTAACTGTTCAGAAAGTGTTTATTGGCCTTGACCCCCAGTGCTCTGCAAGAGTCCAGTCCTTCAACAACAAACTGTTCAAGTTGAAGTAGCTGCAGTTCATATGGCTGAGCAAAAGTGCAAGTAGTGATTTGTTCCTGTTTGTTTAGTAGCTGTATAACAGTGCAACATAGGCCAAAGTCAGTTTTGAGTTTTAGTGTAAGGTTTTATGACTGTTAAGTTTTGTTTATAACAGCTGTAATACTTAATTGCTCTTGTGCATGTGTTGAAACTCTGCTTGTTTTTGCTGCAGCATTAAGATTGTTGTTCTGGCACTTTGAGAACATTTTTTTACTTCAGCACTTAAAATTTTTTTTGTATTTTTCCAACAGTTTAAAAGCATTTGTGTTGTTTTACTCCAGCATTTTAAAGGCATTACAAGATTTCCTTTTTGTCTTTAATTTTATTTCAATTTTATTAATACAGTGGAATCCACTTATCTCGACCTCGGTGAACTCGCCAACCCTATTAAGTCGACGTTTTTGAAGTGGAACCGCCAAATTCTCGCTTTGTCTTAGCATTTTTCAATCGATTCTGTTATGTCAACGAACCCTAATATCTCAAACACAAGGGGGGGCAAATTTGCCATTTAACGTCGGTTATCTCGATCCGCATGACCAATCGCTGGCTTTTGCCACGTCGCCATCTGACTACCGTATTTTCGTGTATATAAGACGCATCTTATAGAAAGTTTTACATACCCCTCACCCAGGGTGCGTCTCATATACGCGAAAATACCGTAGTGAGACGGCACTGTGCAGCCGCAGAACAACTCGTGGAAGTGGCGGAAAAATCAAGCCTTACAGATGCTACAGGTGTAGGATACTTTTCAAAACCGTGTGTCAGAGTGAAATGACTCGAGAATTCAATTTTGACACTGGTTGGTTACAAACATATTGGTTTTTGTTTATCTCGATCATCGGTTATCTTAACGCTTTTTGGCGTCCCCTAGGCCGGCGACATAACCAGGATCCACTGTATTTATTTTGAATCATTTATTTTATTTTGATGACTGGAGTAAAAGTACCGTATTTTTTGGACTATAAGCCGCTACTTATTTCCCACGCTTTGACCTAAGAGTTTAATTCGTTCCGTGGACGAGCTCGTATCTCAGTTTGCTCGCACATCAAATCAGTTTTCCATATTGAAAATAATTAAAATGCCATTTATCCGTTCCAACCCTTAAAATGACCCCCTGTTTTCATGTTTCATGTTATTAAATTAAAAAATATTCTAGCAACAGCGTTTCGAGCTCGTACCTCAATTTTCTGCTCACGTAACAAAGCAAAAAAATCGACCGAGTGACCGCTCATACCTCGGAAAACTCGTACATTAATGCACTCGTAGGTCAAAGTACCACTGTAGCTGTGAAAGGAAGGGGGAAGACAGTGAACACTTGGTCAGCTACTGTTTAGATACAAGCCGTTGTAGCGCGTTGAGTCTGGGTGAAGGGAGAGCTCACTAACTCCAGTTACAACAGAAATCATATAAGCACAGACAGGTTTCCAAAACTCCTGCTTTTTTATTTTTCTTGGCAACAGCGTTACGGGTTAGTCAAAGAAACTTAGAAATGAGCATCAGAAAATAATAAGGACATATTCCTCAGTCTCACACGCACAGTAATAGCGGAAGAATACCGGCAGGCTATTCCCAAAATACCGCTCTGCTCCTAATAGAAGCGCAACATATTTCACCCGTTACACAGTGTGTAACGTGTCTTTCGTTAAAGCCTGTTTCGTTAAAGCAAAAGTTCACTCTTTAAAGACCAAGTTGCTGCGATAAGACAGAAAACAAACAAAAGCTTTTTTCCATTTTGCTTCTGTTTAATGGTTGTACTGGTTTAAAGTTTAAGAGCATTGTTGTTTTTAGATCTCATTGTTTTAAGTGGGAAATTGGGATTCTTGAAATCTTTTTAAACTGATTGTTTTCTTGTTCGCTTGTACTACTTCCTCTTTCCTTGTTTTTTACTATGATTGGGAATTGAAGACAGTTTTTGAACAGTTGAATGTAAAGTTTAACACGGCTTATTGTGAATTATTCATGTACACTTGTTCTTGTAATGAATATATCTGATGACAAGGAGAGTTATTTGTACTATTTTGGCTGGAGGATGTGGGTCTGTGCAGACAGAAGTTTGCGCCTGTTTGTGTGAGCTGTGTATATGTGAAGGTTTTTCTTGTCTACTGTTTTATATCTTTGCAAGAGAATTCTTCATGTCTGTGTATTTGGATGCAGTGTATCTGTTTAAAAAATAAATGCTGAGAGTTTGAATTTCATATAAAAATCTGGTTAGATTTCCAGAACTACTTGTCAAACCAAATTCCAGTAAACTCACAGTTCTGTTGAGGAAAAATGACTATTTTATGTTAATGAGACTAGATCTATTGTTGTGAAAACATGAAAAATGATCTTTTACCAATAGGTTTTTCAGTTGCCTTAACTAAAGATTTGAAATGCTCATTAATTGATTCAGAACAGTGGCTCAATAATTTCAACACATGAATAAAAGTTGAGTGAACTTAACCCAGGAACAGAGAAGGAACTTTCTTTGGAAGGAAGTTTCTTTTTCTTGATTGAGACTGCTGAAAGAAATATTTTTAAGGAGACAGAATGTTTTATGTTACAGATTTTTCTAGAACTGTGGAATCGAGTCATTTACCAGTGAATCTTTCGATTCAGACTCAATTAAACCAAAACCAAAGAACCGACTTTTTTGAGTTATTGTTACAATGTTGCTAACATTATTATCAGATTTATTATTATTATTATTATTATTATTATTATTATTATTATTATTATTATTATTAATATTACTAACACATTATTAGATATTACTTTCTTTATAATGAAGTTTTATAGGAAAAATTATAACTAAATGAACAATTCCCTATGTTATGTTATAATCATCTCATTCATACAACTGAGCAGTTGAGGGCCCATGATAGCAGCTCCAACAGTCATTTAGTTGAATCTTCTGAGGAGAAGTGGGTTCCACACACCAGCCATCAACCAGAAAAGAGGTTCAAGCAGTCTCCAAACTCAGCACCTGTTTCAGCTCTACCAGTAAGAGTGAGAGACAGAAAATCCCAGTCCTCACTGGTTGTATCCCCCAACACACCTAAAGAGAGGTGGAATCAGGATTTTACACCCCAGCCAGTCTGTAGACCATTTGTCATAGCACTTGTTGATGAGAAGATGTTGGGAACGGGCTACAAACTGTTTGTTGACGACTTCTACACAAGTCCAGCACTGTTTAGAGATCTCCTAAAAAAGAACATCTGAGCATGTGGGAAAATTCAGTCCACAAACCCTCAAACCATCACCAACAAGCTTCTGAAAAAAGCTCCTCGAGGCCTCATCACTGGCTGAGAGAAGAGGATGTGCTGTTTGTAGAATGGAAGGATAAAAGGAAGGTCCAGATGTGCTCCATCATTCACAGAGGCACTAAGGGAAGCATTGTGCTACTTTTATTTTCATTACTTTCTTCTTCTACTGTTTTTCTAATGTTCAAATACCAGTCTTGTGCTTATTGTGTGAATGTTATTATTCCCAGTACATTTGGTTATCAGGCTGCTTTTCCTCAAACAGACGGAGGGAGAAAAGGACTACACACAGTCTCAGAATAATGTTTATAGGAATCTCGTTTTTATTGTATTTTCTTCAAAGTTAAAACTCATTACACATGTGACTTTTAACCCGTCACTATTCTGGATTGTTTCAGGGCCGAATTCATGTATTTATATATTTAAGTAATGTTTTATGACGTACACATTTTTTTCTAAGGAACTTCAGCATCTTTGGATGATGTAAAGCCCAAAGTGTGTTGTTTCAAAAGAGATGTAAATTGTGTATGTAGCACACTGTTGTCAGGAACTTTTACCATTGAAAGTCAGGAAGGTCATTTTCAGCTGTGAGGCCCAAAAGTGAGGCTGAAACCGAACAGGGTTCAAGAAACCGGGTTTATTTTCATATAAGTAACAGTATTTAGTTCAGTAAACTTAAGTTGATTTAAAGGAGAATTCAGCGCTGTTTAGTTCAGTAAAGTCTTCATTTAATCCAAAACTATTCGATTCATTAAGTTCAATTATCCTCAAATTAATATTTTTACATTCAATAAAAACAAATCATCCAGTTTTCATTGATGTTTATTTAGTGAATAATGCATTTAATAAACAATTGGTTTCACTCAGAATAACATTTTAATTTTTTATAAGTAAAAATGTGTTTTTTTTATAAAACTCATCTGAAGCATATAGATAAAAATGCACCAGTTGGTTAAAAGAAAACATTTAAAGGTAAAACATTTCTTCCAGCTCATAAATCCTATAAAACATGCAGCATTAAACATGAACTTCCAGCAGATGAACATCTCATAATACTGTCTGGAAGTGAGAAATGTACAGGTTGTTTTTACTCCATACACATGAACTTACTTTGATCAGAAACACAATCATACTCCAAATCAATTAATCAATAAAGTCAATAAAAGAATCCCAAACTGCTGTGTGTCTTGTCCTCGCTATTAATGACGTCATTAGAGCTCCACTACTTCTAATGACCTGCTGTGACAGTGAGCTCTAATACACATCACACTGCCACCTACTGGTCATTTATGATTCTGCAACATTCATAGAGTCACTCCGGTCAACTTCCGGTTCTCAACTCAGACCCTTTACTGTCAAATACCGCGTACTAGCTGCTTTCTCTATGGAGCTCTGTGTAATAAGTGTAGTTTAAACACTCATCAATCAAATACAATTATCACCAGAATGTGAATCAATGACAGTTTGGACTTAAAAAACCTCTATGTATTATGTAACAGAGATATCTACTGAAGTTAGCATGCTAAGCTAGCCCCGGTCCGTCCTCAGAGAGCATGGAGTCCCGCTGACCTTCACTCGCTTTATACACAGTTTACAGCCGTTTTATCTTATTTATGACTGTAATATCGCTCTTCTCTCTGGAACAACAGAAAAGTTGTGAAGACGCCATGATATTTTATCCGCGCTTTCCCTCTGTAATGTGCGCATGCGCGTAGTGAGTGTGTGCGTGTCAGCGAGAGATCCCGAGTGACGTCACATACGGAGGGCGGGGCATATTTCTGTGAAGTCACAGTAAGACAACATCTATAAGTCGGAAAGCGTCTCTGTTTCTCTCATTTCCGAGGTTTGTGTGTAAGTACAGAGACATAAACATGGTGCTCTTCAGAAGGTTTAGAGAGATTTTTCAAAGCAGAAGAAAGAAGAAATCTGAGCAGATTGCTGAAATGAAGGAGGAGCTGGAACACATGGAGAAAGTAGTAACAGACTTGGATGCATTTTCTAATCTGATGAAAGAGAAGTTAGCAGAAGTGAAAGAAGAGAAAGCCGTTCTGCTACAGACGGTGCAAAAGCTGGAGGCTACTTTGGCTGCTGAGAGAAAGCAGTGGGAACAGGACATAACTGAGAAAAACTCCACACACTTCCAAAACAGCAACGAGCTCCAGTCTTCCCTGAAACTCCATGAGAAACAGGAGAAAACAGTAGAACGTGAGAAAGAGAGCTGGGTGAGAGAACAAAAGCGACTGCTGGAACGTGTTGCTCAGCTTGAGGCCACTTTGAAAAGAGAGAAAGAAAAAAAGACCAAACTCGACATGGAGGAATTGAACAAGTTACAGATTCAAACCATCAGAGAGCTTCAGGATTCTCTGGATCATTGCGAGGAGGAGAAAAATGAATTGATGACAGACCGAGAGCGAGTGGAGACACGTCTTGCTCTATTTGAGGTCGCGTTGGAATTTGAGAGAAAGAAAATAGAGAAAGAACAAAAGAAGGCCAAACTAGACATGAAGGAAATGACCACCTCACAGCTCCAAACCACCAGGAAGCTCCAGGATTCCCTCAACCACTGTGAGGAAGAGAAAAAGAGGGCAGAGCACGAGATAAATAATTTGATGAGAGAACGAGAGCGAATGAAGGAACATGTTGCTCAGCTGGAGGAAACTTTGCAATCTAAGAGAAATAAATGGGAGAAAAAATGAAACGCCAAACGAAACATTACTCGCTTTATACTGAACTTAAGAACAGGAAATGG
>NC_139574.1:40896513-40931513 GCF_946808225.1 Silurus aristotelis
CTCCACCCTCTTCAGGTCATCAGACTTCATCAGGGCTGTCAATTAAACACAACCTATGTTTATCTACACTTATGATACCAGGACGAGAAAAAACCCCTCTGAAGATGTTCTTCTTAAAGACTGAAATCCGTATCAGAGCTCTTTTATAGAAATATATATATGACTGTATAATGCTGCTGCCATTAGGACTTTATTTCACATCACATGAATCTGCTGCACTTGTGAGTGGATTTGATTCGGACTTTTCTGATAAGCGTCTCTAATAGATCAGTGTAATTATTATAATATTAACGCTTAGTGGCGTCTCACCGTCCAGACTACAATTATCTCATACATACAACTGAGCATATCATTTAAACTCACACCTAGAGGTCGACTGATACAGGATGAACAATATATGTTGCTGATTTCTTTTGTCCGATATGTTTGTCCAAATAAAATCTCTACAAATTTAAACCTATTTTGTAATGACACTGAATTGAAATAAAAAAATAAATAAAAAATCTGTGTGACATGAACAACTCATATTTCTTGTCCACTTATTACACTATTTATAACTTTTAGAATAAACTTTAAAAACTGGACCAATATAAAGTTTGTTCACAAACTTTTACTAAACTGAGTTTATTTATATGATCATCACCATTCATTACATCGCATTACCTCTGTCTTTGTCCCGCTTTTCTTCTTCTACACTTTTTCTTCTTTTTTATTTAATTTGTATTGTTTTCCAGCACAGTAATGTGATGAATGTAAATAATGTTGTTTGCATCATTATGATATAAAACACATATTATAACGTCAAGTTCTGAGCATGCGCAGAAAGAACCGGAGACATGACTGCACAGCGTTTTTTACTCGTTTACTCTGCACACTGCAAACACACCCACATGCAGCACGAGAGCGCCCTCTAATGGCTATCAGATATTATAACATTAATGCAATGTTACCAATGTCACTATGACCATTATTAATTTAGGGGCTTCAGGAAAGTCTGCAAAGGAAACAAAACTATACCTACCTTTTCCGGTTTGTCTGAATCGTTGCACGAAACACATTAAAAAAAATCCGAAAACACAGCGACAAGTCAGACAAACCAGAAAAGGTAGGTATCGTTTGTGAATGGAAAATTATCAATCATTGGAGAAGACACCTGTCATTCACCTGTATATCTTGACTGACAGGTGTCTTGTCCAATGATCGGTAAGTTTTCATTCACAAACTATACCTACATTTTCCGGTTTGTCTGACTTGTGATTTGTTATTTTCTTTTCGGATTTGTTAATCTGTTTTGCACTTCTCACACACACACACACACACACACACACGTGCTCAGCTCTGCTCGGTGTCTTTCTTCTTTTTCTCCTCGTCACCAGTCACTAAAACAGAGCACACTGATTAGTCCCATCAGCCACAGATCTGCTTCTCACCGCTCGTTTCCCCCCGGCTCCACCCTCCATTCACCAACCGCCGCTCGTGCACGCACCCGCTGCTCCATCCAGCAGTAGTGTTCAGGTGTTGTGAGGTGAATCCAGTGTTAACCCTGTCAGAATAACTGCTGAAAGATCATCCACTTTCTTGTGCCAATCCATGCGATTAATTATAAAGTACAGATGTTAAAGTGAATCAGGTTCTGCCCCACATTAACTGTCAGCTATATTGCTTTCAGAGCTCAAAATGAACAAAGCACTAAAGCTGCAAGAAAATACCTCAACTTCAGTTTCTGTCAAATTCCTTTTCTTTAAGTACATCAAACATCACTGACTTTACTAAAGTGGATTTCAAGAAAAAAAATACCATCATTGAATGCTCTCTGTGATGAAGAGACATTAGACATGATTGAAATTCAAAATCTTTATTTATTTAATAGTGTTTATTGTGTCTCGCTGTAGTAAAAGTGTTCAGACTCTCTGTTTCTCTTGTCTTCTTCTTCTTTTTCTATTTCTCGTTTTCTTTTGAAGGTTTTTTTGTCTCAGCTGAGCAACAATTTCCTCCCATCGCTCTCGGACCTTCATATAATGTTCTGTTTTATTCTCTGAAGTCTTCTTTTCTTCCTCACAGAGATTCTGGGTATCCTGGAGCCCCCTGTTGGTCTGAAGCTGTAAGTTGTTCCTCTCCTCTATGTCAAGTTTAGTTTTCTCTCTTTCGTCCTCTTGTTTTTCTTTAAAATCCAACGTGGGCTCAAACTGAGCAACACGTTCCTCCAGTCGCTCTTTGTCTCTGATCAAATGATCTCTCTCCTGCTCTGCACTATTTTTTACTTTCTCACAGTGATTCTGAGCATCCTGGAGCTCCATGGAGGTCTGTTCCAAAGTGACCTCAAGCTGAGCAACATGTTCCTCCACTTTCGTTTGTTCTCTCGTCCAGCTCTCTCTCTCACATTCTACTGTTTTCTCCAGTTCCTCATGGATTTTCCGGGAAGACTGGAGCTCCATGGTGGTCTGATCCAAAATAAATTCAAGCTGAGCAACACGTTCCTCCAGTTGTTTTTGTTCTCTCGTCCAGCTCTGGCTTCTCTCAGTTATGTCCTGTTCCTGCTGCTTTCGCTCAGAAGCCAAAGTACCCTCCAGCTTTTGCACCGTCTGAAGCAGAACGGCTTTCTCTTCTTTCTCTTCTGTTATCTTCTCTATCATTAGAAGAGAAAATGCATCCAAGTCTTTCTCTACTTTCTCCATGTGTTCCAGCTTCTCCTTCATTTCAGCAATCTGCTTAGTTTTCTTTGTTCTTCTGGTTTGAAAAAACTTTCTCAACCTTCTGAAGAGCTCCATGTTTATGCCTCTTTACTCACAAGCAAAAACCTCGGAAATGAGAGAAACAGAGACGCGTTCCCAATTATAGACGTTGCCTTACTGTGACGTCACAGGGAGATGCCCCCACCCTCCGTCTGTGACGTAACCCGGTCTCTCTTAACCTGACACTATGCGCATGCGCACATTACAGAGGTAAAGAGCTGATAAAATATCATGTCTTCACAGCTTTTCTGTTGTTCCTGAGAGAAGAGCGATATTACAGTCATAAATAAGATAAAAACGGCTGTAAACTGTGTATAAAGCGAGTGAATCCGAGTTGAGAACCGGAAGTTGACCGGAGTGACTCTATGAATGTTGCAGAATCATAAATGACCAGTAGGTGGCAGTGTGATGTGTATTAGAGCTCACTGTCACAGCAGGTAATTAGAAGTAGTGGAGCTCTAATGACGTCATTAATAGCGAGGACAAGACACACAGCAGTTTGGGATTCTTTTATTGACTTTATTGATTAATTGATTTGGAGTATGATTGTGTTTCTGATCAAAGTAAGTTCATGTGTATGGAGTAAAAACAACCTGTACATTTCTCACTTCCAGACAGTATTATGAGATGTTCATCTGCTGGAAGTTCATGTTTAATGCTGCATGTTTTATAGGATTTATGAGCTGGAAGAAATGTTTTACTTTTAAATGTTTTCTTTTAACCAACTGGTGCATTTTTATCTATATGCTTCAGATGAGTTTTATAAAAAACACATTTTTACTTATAAAAAATTAAATGTTATTCTGAGTGAAACCAATTGTTTATTAAATGCATTATTCACTAAATAAACATCAATGAAAACTGGATGATTTGTTTTTATTGAATGTAAAAATATAAATTTGAGGATAATTGAACTTAATGAATCGAATAGTTTTGGATTAAATGAAGACTTTACTGAACTAAACAGCACTGAATTCTCCTTTAAATCAACTTAAGTTTACTGAACTAAATACTGTTACTTATATGAAAATAAACCCGGTTTCTTGAACCCTGTTCGGTTTCAGCCCCACTTTTGGGCCTCACAGCTGAAATTGACCTTCCTGACTTTCAATGGTAAAAGTTCCTGACAACAGTGTGCTACATACACAATTTACATCTCTTTTGAAAGAACACACTTTGGGCTTTACATCATCCAAAGATGCTGAAGTTCCTTAGAAAAAAATGTGTACGTCATAAAACATATATTTTTTTAAAAATATATAAATACATGAATTCGGTCCTGAAGCAATCCAGAATAGTGACGGGTTAAAAGTCACATGTGTAATGAGTTTATATTTCAACTTTGAAGAAAATACAATAAAAACGATATTCCTATAAACATTATTCTGAGACTGTGTGTAGTCCTTTTCTCCCTTCGTCTGTTTGAGGAAAAGCAGCCTGATAACCAAATGTACTGGGAATAATAACATTCACACAATAAGCATAAGACTGGTATTTGAATATTAGAAAAACAGTAGAAGAAAAAAGTAATGAAAATAAAAGTAGCACAATGCTTTCTTCAGTGCCTCTGTGAATGATGGAGCACATCTGGACCTTCCTTTTATCCTTCCATTCTACAAACAGCACATCCTCTTCTCTCAGCCAGTGATGAGGCCTCGAGGAGCTTTTTTCAGAAGCTTGTTGGTGATGGTTTGTGGACTGGATTTTCCCACATGCTCAGATGTTATTTTTTAGGAGATCTCTAAACAGTGCTGGACTTGTGTAGAAGTCGTCAACGTACAGTTTGTAGCCCATTTCCAACATCTTCTCATCAACAAGTGCCATGACAGATGGTCTACAGACTGGCTGGGGTGTAAAATCCTGATTCCACCTCTCTTCAGGTGTGTTGGGGGATACAACCAGTGAGGACTGGGATTTTCTGTCTCTCACTCTTACTGGTAGAGCTGAAACAGGTGCTGAGTTTGGAGACTGCTTGTACCTCTTTTCTGGTTGATGGCTGGTGTGTGGAACCCACTTCTCCTCAGAAGATTCAACTAAATGGGGAAGACAAAGAAAGTAAATACTTTTGTAGTAGTATGAAATCAGGAAGGGGGCAAACACTTTTTCACACCACTGTGTATATTTATTTGCATGTTTGTCACACTTTAATGTTTTAGATCGTCAAATTAATTTAAATATTAGTAAAAGATAACACAAGTGAACACGACATGCAGATTTTAAATGAAGGTTTTTATTATTGAATGGAAACAAAATCTAAATCTACATGGCTCTGTGTGACAAAGTCTTTGCCCCTCTGTTAAAACTGTGCAAACTTTATCACACCTGAGTTCAATTTCTCTCACCACACACAGGCCTGATTACTGCCACACCTGTTCACAATCAAAAAATCTCTTAAATAGGACCTGCCTGACAAAGTGAAGTCGACCAAAAGATCCTCAAAAGCTAGACATCATGCTGAGATCCAAAGTTCAGAAACAAATGAGAAAGTAAGTTATTGAGATCTATCAGTCTGGAAAAGGTTATAAAGCCATTTCTAAAGCTTTGGGACTCCAGTGAACCACAGAAAGAGAAATTATTCACACATGGCAAAAACATGGAACAGTGGAGAAAAAGAACATCATACCAACAGTGAAATATGGTTGTGGTAGTGTGATGGTCTGGAGCTGTTTTGCTGCTTCAGGACCTGGAAGACTTGCTGTGATAAATGGAACCATGAATTCTGCTGTTTACTTAAAAATCCTGAAGGAAAATCTGTTTGTGATCTCAAGCTGAAGTGAACTTGGGTTCTGCAGCAGGACAACGATCCAAAACACACCAGCAAGTCCACCTCTGAATAGCTAAAGAAAAACACAAATGAACAAAATGAAGACTTTGGAGTGGCCTAGTCAAAGTCCTGACCTGAATTCTATTGAGATGCTGTGACATGACCTTAAAAAGGCGGTTCGTGCTCAAAAACCCTCCGATGTGTCTGAATTACAACAATTCTGCATAGATGAGTGGAGCAAAATTCCTCCTCAGTGCTGTAACAGACTCATCGCAAGTTATCACAAACACCTGATTGCAGTTGTTGCTGCTAAGGGCGGCCCAACCAATTATAAGGTTTAGGGGGCAATCACTTTTTCACACAAAGCCATGTAGTTTTGGATTTTGTTTCCCCTCAATAATAAAAACCTTCATTTAAAAACTGCATGTCGTGTTCACTTGTGTTATCGTTTACTAAGTATATATGTGTGTGTGTATAAACTGGAAAAAAGAGATTGTGAAATTAGACTTGCTAAACAGGGTGAGCTAACTTCATTATAAACCATGTCTAGTTTAAGTTTTATCAGATGAAGGGTAACTTAGTGTGCAGCACTGCATTATTGTGTGGGTCAGGGGTCATTTGATCTGGTGTAGAATACCTGGGGGATTTGGGGGACATTTACATTTAACAGTGTAAATTCCTGTGTTCACGTTTTTAAGGCCCAGTCTAAAAGGAGTAAGAGAAAATAAACCCTGTCAATTATACCATTTTATTATTATTATTATTATTATTATTATTATAATTATTATTATTATTATTATTATCGGAAGGTCTGGGGTTTAAGCCCCAGTATCGCCAAGCTGCCACTCCTGGGCCCTTGAGCAAGGCCCTTAACCCTCTATGCTCCGGGGGTCCCTTACGAGGGAAATATCAAGGTCTGTGACGTCGGAGTGACGTGGGGCCGCCTTCCCGTGGGCTCACCACCTGCAGGAGGGACCGTAAGGGACGGTGCTGTGAGGATTGGGCAGCAGTCGAAGGCGGGGGCCTGCTTAGACTGCTGCCCCCGCGACCCGAATTACGGATAAGCGGGAGAAAATGAATGAATGAATGAATATTATTATTATTACATTTGACTCTTCTGTTCCTCTCAATTTTGAAATGATGGCTACACCCCTGAATGTGTCAGTAATAACAATACAACTAATATTTCTACACATGACTACTACTTCTTCTTCTTTTTTTGGCTGCTCCCATTAGGGGATCATTCGTCTCCATACTACTCTGTCCTCTACAATCCACAAACTCACAATGCAACTGCTTCTGACCTTCTCTATACTTCTCCATCAACATTCTCAAAGCAAATATTGCATCTGTGGTGCTCTTCCTCAGCATGAAACTATTCTGTTGCTCACAGATGGTCACCTCTTCTCTAAGCCTGGCTTCCACTCTTTCCTATAACCTCATGATGTGACTGATCAACTTAATTCCCCTGTAGTTACTGCAGGTCTGCACATCTCCCTTATTCTTAAAGATCAGTACCAGCACACTCCTTCTCCATTCCTCAGGCATCCTCTCACCTTCCAAAATCCTGTTAAACATTCTTGTTAAAAACTCCACTGAAATCTCTCCTAAACATCTCCATGTCATCTGGTCCTACCGACTTTCCACTCTTCATCCTCTTAATCGCTGCTTTCACTTTCTCCTTACTAATCCTATCCACTTCATCATCTCCACATCATCCAACCTTCTCTCTCTCATTTTCTTCATTCATCAGCTGCTCAAAATACTCCCTCCATCTTCTCACCACACTCTCCTCACTAGTCAACACATTTCCATCTCCATCCTTTATTGCTCTAACTTGCAGCACATCCTTCCCAGCTCGGTCTCTCTGCCTGGCCAATCGATACAAATACTTTTCTCCTTTCTTAGTGTCCAACTTCTCCTACAGCTCATCATATGCCTTTTCCTTGGCTTTCACCACATCCCTCTTCACCTGCTGCTTTATCTTCTTGCACTCCTGCCTACTTTGCTCATCTCTTTGTCCATCCAAATCCTGTTTCTCCAACCTCTTTCTCTGTATGCTTTTCTGCACTTCCTCATTCCACCACCACATTTCTTTCCTTTGTTACTCTTTTCTTTGCTTCTCTTTCCAGATGTTACACCAAGTACCTCAGTAGTTGGCCAATCATCCAGCACCTCTTCACCACTGAGCGCCTGTCTGACCTCTTCCCAGAATCTCATACTACAGTCTTCTTCCTTTAGTTTCCAACATCTTTTTCTTTTTTTCTTTCCTCACTCTCCTCCTCTTATTATTCACCTCCAAAACCATCATACAGAACTCCATCCGATGCTGTCTAGCTACACTGTCTCCTGCCAACACTTTACAGTCTCTAATCTCCTTCAGGTTGCATCTCCTGCATAGAACATAATCCACCTGTGTGCACCTTCCTCCACTCTTATATGTCACTCTATGATCCTCCTTCATCTTAAAATACGTGTTCACCACTGCCATTTCCATC
Source organism: Silurus aristotelis (assembly GCF_946808225.1). Taxonomy (NCBI): domain Eukaryota; kingdom Metazoa; phylum Chordata; class Actinopteri; order Siluriformes; family Siluridae; genus Silurus; species Silurus aristotelis. The sequence goes on from NC_139574.1 coordinate 40,904,508, forward strand.
CTTTTAGCAAAATCTACCACCATCTGCCCTTCCACATTCCTCTCCTTCAGGCCATACCTGCCCATCACCTCCTCATCACCTTTGTTCCCTTCACCTACATGCCCATTAAAGTCTGCCCCAATCACCAATCTTTCATTCCTAGGTTCACCATCTACCACTTCATCTAACTCACTCCAGAATTTTTAATTCTCCTCCAGCTCACAGCCCACCTGTGGAGCATAAGCACTGATGACATTTATCATCATCCCTTTAACTTCCAGCTTCACGTTCATCACCCTATCAGAAACTCTCTTCACCTCCACTACACTCTTACTGTACACTTCCTTCAGAATCACCCCTACACCATTTCTCTTTCCATCCACACTATGATAGAACAGTTTAAACACCTCCAATGTTCCTGGTCTTACTCCCTTTCCACTTAATCTCCTGAACACACAACATATCTACCTTTCTCCTCTCCATCATATCAGCTATCTCTCTCCCTTTACCAGTTATAGTACCAACATTTAAAGAACCCACCCAAACCTCCACTCTTCTCCACGTGTGTCTGTTTTCTGAAGCAGCTTCTGCACCTGACGCACAGCACGAGGACTCGACTTCTTTGATGGACCCTTGTGAGGTCTGTTCTGAGTGGAACCCGTCTTGGAAAACCTCTGTATGACCCTGACCACTGAACTGTAACTTGTTATTTAAAGAGAAGTTTAAATAACATTGGATTTTTTTCACCTCACAACTATAGCAAAGAGTTTTTATTATTGACCGAGTAAATTCCAAGTGATTTAGTGCTTATGCTCGGAGGCTGACCTGATACACACACACACACACACACACACACACACACACACACACACACACACACACACACACACACACAAAATAAACACATTATTTGCATCTTTGCACATTTTTTTTTAAACTACTGCTAAATGTTTGTTTACATTCACAATATTTATTAATATTATATGCACAAGAATTTTGAACTTTGTTCCACATGGATCGTGCAAGTAGTTAATAACATTCTTGTGTATGTTTCTATTTTCTTTATAGTAATTAACCTTTCATATAATAATGTTGTATTGTGCTCCTTATATCAGTGATCCCCAACCCCGGGGCCACAGACTGCCACCGGTCCGTGGGTCAATTGGTACCGGACCACACAGAAAGAATATATGTGTAAATCTGCATATAATAATAATAAAATTTATCATTTTAAAATACAAAAATATGTTTAAATGTAGACCTTTAGGTACTTAAGCACCCCAGTGCTACTGTATATACAGTGAGGAAAATAAGTATTTGAACACCCTGCAGGGTGTATGATTTTTAAACTATTTATTTGTATGATACAGCTGCAAAGTATTTGAACACCTGTCTATCAGCTAGAATTCTGACCCTCAAAGACCTGTTAGTCTGCCTTTAAAATGTCCACCTCCACTACATTTATTATCCTAAATTAGATGCACCTGTTTGAGGTCGTTAGCTGCATAAAGACACCTGTCCACCCCATACAATCAGTAAGAATCCAAATACTAACATGGCCAAGACCAAAGAGCTGTCCAAAGACACTAGAGACAAAATTGTACACCTCCACAAGGCTGGAAAGGGCTACGGGGAAATTGCCAAGCAGCTTGGTGAAAAAAGGTCCACTGTTGGAGCAATCATTAGAAAATGGAAGAAGCTAAACATGACTGTCAATCTCCCTCGGACTGGGGCTTCATGCAAGATCTCACCTCGTGGGGTCTCAATGATCCTAAGGAAGGTGAGAAATCAGTCCAGAACTACACGGGAGGAGCTGGTCAATGACCTGAAAAAGAGCTGGGACCACCGTTTCCAAGGTTACTGTTGGTAATATACTAAGACGTCATGGTTAGAAATCCTGCATGGCACGGAAGGTTCTCCTGCTTAAACCAGCACATGTCCAGGCACGTCTTAAGTTTGCCAATGACCATTTGGATGATCCAGAGGATCATGGGAGAAAGTCATGTGGTCAGATGAGACCAAAATAGAACTTTTGGGTCAAAATTCCACTAAACGTGTTTGGAGGAAGAAGAATGATGAGTACCATCCCAAGAACACCATCCCTACTGTGAAGCATGGGGGTGGTAGCATCATGCTTTGGGGGTGTTTTTCTGCACATGGGACAGGGTGACTGCACTGTATTGAGGGAAGGATGACCGGGGCCATGTATTGCAAGATTTAGGGGAACAACCTCATTCCCTCAGTTAGAGCATTGAAGATGGGTCGAGGCTGGGTCTTCCAACATGACAATGACCTGAAGCACACAGCCAGGATAACCAAGGAGTGGCTCTGTAAGAAGCATATCAAGGTTCTGGCATGGCCTAGCCAGTCTCCAGACCTATACCCAATAGAGAATCTTTGGAGGAAGCTCAAACTCCGTGTTTCTCAGCGACAGGCCAGAAACCTGACTGATCTAGAGAAGATCTGTGTGGAGGAGTGGGCCAAAATCCCTCCTGCAGTGTGTGCAAACCTGGTGAAAAACTACAGGAAACGGTTGACCTCTGTAATTGCAAACACAGGCTACTGTACCAAATATTAACACTGACTTTCTCAGGTGTTCAAATACTTATTTGCAGCTGTATCATACAAATAAATAGTTAAAAATCATATATTGTGATTTCTGGATTTTTCTCACAGTGGACATGCACCTACGATGACAATTTCAGACCCCTCCATGATTTCTAAGTGGGAGAACTTGCAAAATAGCAGGGTGTTCAAATACTTATTTTCCTCACTGTATATATATATATATATATATATATATATATATATATATATATATATATATATATATATATATAATTATTATAATCACAAACTGCTTTTATAAAATGAACATGAAATAAGGCTGTAATACTGCACTGTATTTAACTGTCTGAACCAGATTTATTCTAGTTTTAAACATATTAATAGTCATTTTTATTTATTTTTGTTGTATTTTGATGTTTTCAATTTCATTGCAGTAAATTATGACTTTTTGGTGGTATTTAATTTAAGTGTCGGTTTAGTTTTTAATCTATTACACAGTAAAAGCCCTAATATTTATAAATGTGTAATTAAAGTTAATTAAAATTAAAATATTTCGGCTGTAATACTGCACTGCATTTAACTAATAATATTATTATTCTTGTTATATATTGTTATAATTTTAAATGTACTGATAGTTTTTATTTTGATTCTTTATATTTTGAAGTTTTATTTCAGATTGGTTTCAGTTAATAACTTTTTTATTGTATTTAATTTTAGTCTACCAAACTACAAAAATCACTCAGTGTTGAATTGAGGTGTTTGGACATTTCTTCCAGCTCATAAATCCTATAAAACATGCAGCATTAAACATGAACTTCCAGCAGATGAACATCTCATAATACTGTCTGGAAGTGAGAAATGTACAGGTTGTTTTTACTCCATACACATGAACTTACTTTGATCAGAAACACAATCATACTCCAAATCAATTAATCAATAAAGTCAATAAAAGAATCCCAAACTGCTGTGTGTCTTGTCCTGGCTATTAATGATGTCATTAGAGCTCCACTACTTCTAATTACCTGCTGTGACAGTGAGCTCTAATACACATCACACTGCCACCTACTGGTCATTTATGATTCTGCAACATTCATAGAGTCACTCCGGTCAACTTCCGGTTCTCAACTCGGATTCACTCGCTTTATACACAGTTTACAGCCGTTTTTATCTTATTTATGACTGTAATATCGCTCTTCTCTCAGGAACAACAGAAAAGCTGGGAAGACATGATATTTTATCCGCTCTTTACCTCTGTAATGTGCGCATGCGCATAGTCCGGTTAAGAGAGACCGGGTTACGTCACAGACGGAGGGCGGGGCATCTCCCTGTGACGTCACAGTAAGGCAACGTCTATAATTAGGAACGCGTCTCTGATACTCTCATTTCCGAGGTTTTTGCTTGTGAGTAAAGAGGCATAAACATGGAGCTCTTCAGAAGGTTGAGAAAGTTTTTTCAAACCAGAAGAACAAAGAAAACTAAGCAGATTGCTGAAATAAAGGAGAAGCTGGAACACATGGAGAAAGTAGAGAAAGACTTGGATGCATTTTCTCTTCTAATGATAGAGAAGATAACAGAAGAGAAAGAAGAGAAAGCCATTCTGCTACAGACGGTGCAAAAGCTGGAGGCTACTTTGGCTTCTGAGCGAAAGCAGCAGGAACAGGATATAACTGAGAGAAGCCAGAGCTGGACGAGAAAACAAAAACAACTGGAGGAACATGTTGCTCAGCTTGAGGTCACTTTGGATCAGACCACCAAGAAGCTCCAGTTTTCCCTGGAAATCCATGAGGAACTGGAGAAAACTGTAGACTGTGAGAGAGAGAGCTGGACGAGAGAACAAAAGAAAGTGGAGGAACATGTTGCTCTGCTTGAGGTCACTTTGGAACAGACCACAATGGAGCTCCAGTCTTCCCTGAAAATCAATGAGGAACTGGAGAAAACTGTAGAATGTGAGAGAGAGAGCTGGACGAGAGAACAAAAACGACTGGAGGAACGTGTTGCTCAGCTTGAGGCCACTTTGCATCTGACCACCATGGAGCTCCAGTCTTCCCTGAAAATCCATAAGGAACTGGAGAATACTGTAGAATGTGAGAGAGAGAGCTGGACGAGAGAACAAACGAAAGTGGAGGAACATGTTGCTCAGCCTGAGGCAAATTTGGAACAGACCACCATGGAGCTCCAGGATACTCAGAATCACTGTGAGAAAGTGAAAAATAGTGCAGAGCAGGAGAAAGATCATTTAATCAGAGAGAAAGAGCGACTGGAGGAACGTGTTGCTCAGTTTGAGCCCACGTTGGATTTTAAAGAAAAACAAGAGGACGAAAGAGAGAAATCTAAACTTGACATAGAGGAGAGGAACAACTTACAGCTTCAGACCAACAGGGGGCTCCAGGATACCCAGAATCTCTGTGAGGAAGAAAAGAAGACTTCAGAGAATAAAACAGAACATTATATGAGGGTCCGAGAGCAATGGGAGGAAATTGTTGCTCAGCTGAGACAAAAAAACCTTCAAAAGAAAACGAGAAATAGAAAAAGAAGAAGACGACAAGAGAAACAGAGCGTCTGAACACTTTCACTACAGCGAGACACAATAAACACTATTAAATAAATAAAGATTTTGAATTTCAATCATGTCTAATGTCTCTTCATCACAGAGAGCATTCAATGATGGTATTTTTTTTCTTAAAATCCACTTTAGTAAAGTCAGTGATGTTTGATGTCCTTAAAGAAAAGGATTTTGACAGAAACTGAAGTTGAGGTATTTTCTTGCAGCTTTAGTGCTTTGTTCATTTTGAGCTCTGAAAGCAATATAGCTGACAGTTAATGTGGGGCAGAACCTGATTCACTTAAACATCTGTACTTTATAATTAATCACATGGATTGGCACAAGAAAGTGGATGATCTTTCAGCAGTTATTCTGACAGGGTTAACACTGGATTCACCTCACAACACCTGAACACTACTGCTGGATGGAGCAGCGGGTGCGTGCACGAGCGGCGGTTGGTGAATGGAGGGTGGAGCCGGGGGGAAACGAGCGGTGAGAAGCAGATCTGTGGCTGATGGGACTAATCAGTGTGCTCTGTTTTAGTGACTGGTGATGAGGAGAAAAAGGAGAAAGACACCGAGCAGAGCTGAGCACGTGTGTGTGTGTGTGTGTGTGTGTGTGTGTGTGTGTGTGTGTGTGTGTGTGTGTGTGTGAGAAGTGCAAAACAGATTAACAAATCCAAAAACACAAGTCAGACAAACCGGAAAATGTAGGTATAGTTTGTGAATGTAAACTTACCGATCATTGGACAAGACACCTGTCAGTCAAGATATACAGGTGAATGACAGGTGATAATTTTCCATTCACAAACGATACCTACCTTTTCCGGTTTGTCTGACTTGTCGCTGTGTTTTCGGATTTGTTAATGTGTTTCGTGCAATGATTCAGACAAACGGAAAAGGTTGGTATAGTTTTGTTTCCTTTGCAGACTTTCCTGAAGCCCCTAAATTAATAATGGTCATAGTGACATTGGTAACATTGCATTAATGTTATAATATCTGATAGCCATTAGAGGGCGCTCTCGTGCTGCATGTGGGTGTGTTTGCAGTGTGCAGAGTAAACGAGTAAAAAACGCTGCGCTGTCATGTCTCCGGTTCTTTCTGCGCATGCTCAGAACTTAATGGGATAATATGTGTTTTATAGCATAATGATGCAAACATAACAGTATTTACATTCATCACATTACTGTGCTGGAAAACAATACAAATTAAATAAAATAGAAGAAAAAGTGTAGAAGAAGAAAAGCGGGACAAAGACAGAGGTAATGCGATGTAATGAATGGTGATGATCATATAAATAAACTCAGTTTAGTAAAAGTTTGTGAACAAACTTTATATTGGTCCAGTTTTTAAAGTTTATTCTAAAAGTTATAAATAGTGTAATAAGTGGACAAGAAATATGAGTTGTTCATGTCACAAGATTTTTTATTAATTTTTTTATTTCAATTCAGTGTCATTACAAAATAGGTTTAAATTTGTAGAGATTTTATTTGGACAAACATATCGGACAAAAGAAATCAGCAACATATATTGTTCATCCTGTATCAGTCGACCTCTAGGTGTGAGTTTAAATGATATGCTCAGTTGTATGTATGAGATAATTGTAGTCTGGACGGTGAGACGCCACTAAGCGTTAATATTATAATAATTACACTGATCTATTAGAGACGCTTATCAGAAAAGTCCGAATCAAATTCACTCACAAGTGCAGCAGATTCATGTGATGTGAAATAAAGTCCTAATGGCAGCAGCATTATACAGTCATATATATATTTCTATAAAAGAGCTCTGATACGGATTTCAGTCTTTAAGAAGAACATCTTCAGAGGAGTTTTTTCTCTTCCTGGTATCATAAGTGTAGATAAACATAGGTTGTGTTTAATTGACAGCCCTGATGAAGTCTGATGACCTGAAGAGGGTGGAGCTGAGACTTCAGACAGCAGACGGACTTCTGAGGAGGAACATCAGCACCACACGAGAGGTTAGAGGTCACCCAACCTGTAATTAATCCTGGAGGAATTAAGTGTGATTAGAGAGATAGTGATTTAAATGTAATAATGCAGCTGTGTGTGTGTGTGTGTGTGTGTGTGTGTGTGTGTGTGTGTGTGTGTGTGTGTGTGTGTGTGTTACTGCAGTTATGATAATAATAATAAGAATTATAAGTATTTTGGGGGCTGTTATGAATTGTTTAAATCTTCCCTCTACCTCTCCTTTATTAGTGTAGTTACTGATAGAAAAAGTGAAAATCTTTTTAAAAAAACTTTCATGCAAAACATCTTGTGGCTTAATTAGATGAGATTTGCCTTTGGTTTGAGATTTTACTCGACTTATGTTTTTTTCTGAACTTTTTCTACACTTAAAAGCAAAAAAAAAATCATTGACACTTTTCTTTCACGTGAACAAGCTTTTTTTTTTACAAGACTTTGTCTTACACTTCCAGTGACTGTAGCTGAAGCAGAAAGAAGCTTTTTAAAACTGAAACTAATCAAATGATACCTGAGATCCACCATGTCACAAGAGCACCTCAGCAGCCTCGCTGTCATAAACATCAACCATACAAGTGCTGGTCAGATTTGCAACGATGATGTAATTGATGACTTTGCAACAAACAAAGCAAGAAAGATCTGTTTTTAGGAAAATGACTTTGTAGTGAAAAATGTATTTAATTTGTTTGTTGTGTGAATTGCCAATTTATTATTATTTATTTTCATATTGTATTTATGTATTTATTTGTAAATGTATTTACTGTAAAGATAAAGTAAGTGCAGATTGTTGTTAGTTATTTATCTTTTTAGGTGGCAGCAGGATGGGAGCAGGTCATGACGTGGAAAGGAGACTCTCTGCTTGCAGGCTTCCTGTGACGTAGCTTCCTGTGTTTGACTGTGTTTTTAAACAAACTTTACTATTTATCTCTCCTTTTTTGTGTGTCTGCCTTTGAGCACAGGTGAGGACTTATTCGATGCCCAGCTGCGAGAGCGGAAAGCGGCACTGGAAACATCCCGGGCGGACGCTCACTCGTCCCAGGTAAATTCCCGGGTTGAATCTAACGCTCCCAGCACCTCAACTCCGCGTGTTTCTCTGCCCAGGCCCACGGACACTGCATGCTGCAGCAGCAGAAGACACGAGCCAAGCCCCGGTCCAGGACGTCTCCCCCGCCACCACCACCGGCCTTCGAGATCTCGACCGAGAACCGCTTCCCCCCTCTCCGCGAGACGGAACGTCATACTGTGATTCTTGGAGATTCCATCGTCCGGCATGTCCGCGCTACCGGAGACAAAGGTAAGGTGCACACTCGCTGTTTTCCTGGTGCTCGTGTTCTCGATGTCGCTGCACAGGTACCCGCGATCCTGTCATTCCGATTCAAATCAGTCCGATTGAAAGATTTAGCGGTGGACTTTTTACATGAGACGTTATCTAAGCTGATGTGATGTTCACAATCACGACTTTGTGACGGGCACTTTGTGTATATTTTCTGAAAGGAATGATAAATGGGCCGATTCGAGATCTGATACGGATGCCAGGTGAAGATGGTGGAGGTGGAGATTTGAGGAAGCACATTTTGTCCCTCAAGTATTGGGTCTTATCAACAGCATTAATCGTGTTAACGCATTTGCATGGCAGAATTTTTATTTTGTTCGGTTTATAAAAAGGTTCATGTCATGAATCTTCTTGTGCGAGTATTTTTTATTTTTTTGTCCAAATCTTGATGTTATTGTTACAATAATTATGGGAGTCACGTGATTAAGGAATGAACGATACGGACCAGAAGAGATGAGGGTGAGCTACTCATTCTGTTTGTCATCATTTGTCCTTTAGCTGCCTTGTCATATTTTCATTATTGGAACTAATGTCAGAGTTCGTGTATGTAGACGTGTGTATGGGTATCTGCTTATTGGAAATGTACCATTTTATATTATTTCTGATCAAAGGAACGAAATGATCTAAAGAACCAAGTCCCTGAAATGAGGCCATCTTCCAATCACTAGCAGTGATCAGTAATACTGATGAGTGCCATACGGGGGCACTAATGCTTCGAGTAATACCAGGGAATGGATCAACGAATAAAAGATGCTCTTAGCATGGAAAACGACGTATTTGTGGCCTGTACACAATAAGATAGAAGAAAGACAAGAAACAAACAGCAATAATCAATAGACTGGAAAGCTTACCAAACAAAAGTCCAGCAGGGGGCGCTCTCCTCTAACCCGGGTGTGTGTTTCTACAGAGAAACACTACAGGAGCTCATGTAGAGTCGCGCCATCACCATCTCTGTGACGTAGCATCCCTGATTGGTGCAACAATCTTTTTAATCCACCAATGAAACGTCATAGTCAAATGTCATGCTGTCATAGTAACATGCAAACATTGTAAGTCCACTATTGAATCGAAGGCCGTTGTTGAGACCAGACGTTTGTTTACTGCAGTAGGAATGTTCACTTTAAAACTGCAACAACATACAGAAATATTGCATTCTCATTTCTTCAATTACACTAAATATTGACAAATATATATTCTGTATATGTTCTAGATCTGTATTGAGCAAGTATAAGAGAGAACATTAAATATGATGTCACATGTAGTGACAGACATTTTCACGTTGTTCTAATCAACAGTATTCGGGGACCTACGTTCCTGTGGTGGTGAACATGACTGCAAGTTCTCCAGAAGAACAAATGCTGGTAATGTACAGTTCAACACACACTGTTTTTCACACAGAATAAACTAAAGCCCATCACTTCCTCATCACCTAAACACACTGTTCATTTAGATTTTACTTATGGCAGCCAAACGGCCTCATTTTGTAAACCCCTTGATCACTTCCTCTGTCTTTAAGGGAACTAAACGAAGAGGAATGAATGTCCATATAGAGGAATGTGAGCGCAACTGGCAACCGCTCTAAAAGGACACGGCTCTGATTTGATTAAACAGAGTGAAGGTTATTCATGAAGTATATCAGAATTGTACAAATCAATGAAACTACTTACTCTATTAACTCTATTTGAACGAAATCATTACTGAGTTTTGACCAAAATGATATCTGTATGCTAATGTGTGCTAATCAGGAAATACGGTCTACCTACCTTTCCTAGCCTGACTTTAAAATCCCACCCCTGTCTGGCCTGCACTTCCTCCCTCACTCTGCCCTGTCTTTCCCTCCTGCATTGCCTGAGTTTATCTCACCCACATTACTTCACCCACATTACCATACCTAACTGTGCTATATGTAATGAGGCACACAGGGACATGGTAGAGACTTGGAGGTTGTTCGATGTAGTTGTGAGAAAGGTCAGGGGTCATGTGTGTACCCTGGTGCTCTGAATTTGTCTCTGTGTGTCCTTTTATAGCTGCAAGTTTCAAATACTGTTTACGTTAACCTTCAAATAGCTTTAGCATTTTTGTGATTTTTATGCCAAACTTATATGCTGTTTGTGTTACAGTATTATTACAGTGCTCCAGTACATGTGGTGCCTCCTCAGCAGTACTCAGTCCATCCCACAGGATTCAATACATGCTACACTGTACTCCCTGGACCTACTACCCCAACAAATGGTAAGTTAATCATGCCTTTCCAGTCATCCTTACAAAAAGCCTGGTTTTCTTGTAGGATGTTATGATCCTCACAGCTTACATGTTGGTCTTTAATTGAAACTGATACTGTTCTTATTAGTGTCGGCTGCAGGGATGTTCTACTATAATGATCAGGCCGTGTACAACCAGACTCCATTCCCAATGGTCCCTTCACTGCAGCAACATCCATCTACCAAGAGGAAGAGGAAAACGGTGCGTGTGCTTACTCTTTGTTTCAGTACTGGTTCATTTACTGAGTATATGAGCCTCAATTATAATTTTCTTTTCGATTTTTGACTCGTCTAGTCTGTGATTTAATTACTACTGTCTCTGTTGTCTACAGATGAACAGCTTTAGAGTTATTTAGTAAAATCTGCTGCATTAGATGGCGCTGAAAAGTCTACCTCTTCAGCTGAGCCCGGTCCTGCACAAGCCGTCACACCAAAGCCAGATAAAACAGAGCCTGTGCACGTGCCCCCAGAGGTTCCAGCTTCTGCTCTATTCACCATTGATGAGCCGAAACAGACACAGCTCCTCGTCCTGACGACTCCCGATCGCTCAGAGAGGTGAGTTTAAAATCAAATCAAATCAAATCAAATTTTATTCATCACATACACATACATACAGGGTACGACATGTAGTAAAATGTTTTGTACGATGGTCCGGCTTGAGGGAATAGGATGGGGGGAAAAAAAGGAGGCAGATAAATAACTATAAGGTATAAGAAAGGCTATTGAAATAAAATAAAATTAAATATAATAAAATAAAATGAAATAAATAAATAAAATAAAAGAATATAAGGTATAAAGATATATAAATATATAGATATATAAAAGGATAATGTATGAGCAAATATACATATAAACAGTAAACAGTGTGTAGTGAAAGATGTAAACAAAATAAAAATGTAAACAATATGTAAACAATAGGCAATTGTGGTGGGTTGTCCATAAAGTGTCCGTGTGCGGTATGGTGTGGTGTAAAGGTCCGTAAAGTGTCCATGTGCAATATGGTGCAATATGGTCCATGTGGTATGAATAAAATAAAAAGCGCACTGTGCTGTGCAAGTCCAGAGTTTAAAGTGTCGTGGTGCGAACGGTGAGATATGTTTTAAAGTGACGTGGTGCGAAGGTGAATATATGTACAGAGAAGTGTGATGATGATGGTGGAGAGAGTGGGCCAGTTCTAGATCCTGGGTGTTTCCTGGTTTAAACACTGGATTGCCTGCGGGAAGAAGCTCCTCCTCATTCTCTCTGTGTTCGCTTTCAGGGAGCGGAAGCGTTTTCCTGAACGCAACAGAGAAAAGAGTTCATTGTTGGGATGGCTGAGGTCCTTCATAATCTTCCTGGCTCTGGTCCTGCACCGCGTGCTATAGATGTCCTGCAGGTTAGGGAGCTCAGTGTGGATGGTACGTTCAGCTGAACGCACCACCCTCTGGAGGGCTCGTCTGTCCTGCATGGTGCTGTTCCCGAACCAGGAAGTGATGCTACCCGTCAGGACGCTCTCAATGGTGCAAGTGTAGAAAGTCTTAAGCACCTGAGAGGGAAGTTTAAAGTCCCTTAAGCGTCTCAGATGGTACAGACGCTGCCGGGCCTTCTTCACCAGGGTGTTGGTGTGACAGGACCAAGACAGATCCTGTGTGATGTTAACACCAAGGTACCGGAAACTGTCCACTCTCTCCACTGGGGTCCCGCTGATGTTTATAGGTTGGTATGACCGCTCCCGCTTTGTGCTGAAGTCCACGATCAACTCCTTAGTCTTGCTGACGTTCAGGAGAAGGTTGTTCTCCTGGCACCATCTCTCCAGGTTTTTAACCTCCTGTAGGTAGACCGTCTCGTCGTTGTTCGAGATCAGACCCACCACAACAGTGTCGTCAGCAAACTTGATGATGGTGGTGGAGTTGGAAGTGGCCACACAGTCATGTGTGTACATTGAGTAAAGCAGGGGGCTCAGAACACAACCCTGGGGGGCGCCAGTGCTGAGGGTGAGGGTGGATGAGGTGTGTTTTCCCACCCGTACGGCTTGTGGTCTGTCTGTCAGGAAGTTAGAGATCCATTGACACAGCGGCTGGCTGAGTCCCAGGACCTCCAACTTAGAGGTGAGTGTGGAGGGAATTATGGTGTTAAACGCTGAACTGTAGTCCACGAACAACATCTTTGCATAATTCCCATTTCTTTGGTCCAGGTGGCTCATCGTGGTGTGGAGAAGATGAGCAATGGCGTCCTCAGTAGAGCGGTTCTGACGGTACGCAAACTGTAGTGGGTCCAGTGTGTCTGGTAGTGATGCAGTGATGAAGTCTCTGACCAGTCTCTCGAAGTACTTCATCACTACTGAGGTCAAGGCTACAGGGCGGTAGTCGTTAAGGCAGGCGGGCTGGGGTTTCTTTAGGACAGGAACAATGGTGGACTGTTTGAAACATGAGGGGACAACAGACTGTTCCAGTGAGAGGTTGAATATCTCAGTGAACACCGGTGCTAGCTGGTCAGCGCAGGCTTTCAGAACCCGGCCTGTGATGCCATCTGGTCCTGCTGCCTTCCTGGTATTCACTCTCTTGAAAGCCCTCCTCACGTCATGCTCCGAGATGGTAAACGTGTTTACCTCTCCGGCTCTCTCGGCGTGCACGCTGGTTGTGCCGCTAGCGTGGTTAGCTGCAGCCTCGAAACGAGCGTAAAAGGTGTTTAGCTCGTCTGCCAGAGAAGCGTCCGCATTCACCATTTTAGAAGATGGTGTTTTATAGTCCGTTATTGTTCTTAGTCCCTGCCACAGGTTCCTAGAGCCACCATGTTGAAACTGTGACTCTAGTTTCCTCCCGTAGCGCCGCTTTGCTTCCTTCACCGCTCTGCGAACACTGTAAGACGCAGCCTTGTACTCGTCCATGTCCCCGGTGGCGAGCCCCGTGTTGTAGGCAGCGGAGCGGGATCTCAGAGCGTCGCGGATAGTTTTATCCACCCACGGCTTCTGGTTGGGAAACGTTCTGATAGTGGTTTTCTGCACTGTATCATCAGCTAGTTTCCCGATGAATCCCACAACCGCTTCCGTAAACATGTTGACGTCATCAGAGCTGCGCTGGAACATGTCCCAGTCTGCGTCATCCAAAGCGTCCTGCAGAGCGGCCACCGATTGGTCAGTCCAGCACGCGACCTCCCTCTGAACCGGAGCTTTCTGTTTCAGCCTTTGTTTGTAAACAGGCATGAGGAAGATGGCGGCATGGTCCGATTTCCCAAACGGTGGACGTGATTGTGCCTTGTAGCTGTTCTTGAATGGCGTGTAACAGTGGTCCAGTGTTCTTTCGCCCCTGGTAGGGCAGGTGATGTGCTGATGAAAGTTCGGGAGTGCGCGCTTGAGGTTGGCACTGTTGAAATCTCCGACCACAATGAGCGCAGCGTCCCGATGCTGTGTTTGGTGAAGAGTTATTGTCTTGTGTAAATCCCATACTGCAGTGTCCGTGTCCGCATGAGGTGGAATATAAACGGCACTGACAATGACCCAACTGAATTCCCGAGGTAGATAGAAGGGCCGACATTTGATGGTCAGTAGTTCTAGATTTGGTGTGCAGGAGCGTGAAAGAGGAACGATGCTCGCGCTGTCGCACCAGTGGTTGTTCACCATCAGACACACTCCACCTCCTCTTGACTTCCCCGACTCCAGTGTTCTGTCCATGCGGTAAACCGAGAAGAACTCGGCCGGCTGGATGGCGTGGTCCGGTACCGCTGGGTTCAGCCATGTCTCGGTGAAGCAGAGAAGGTTGCAGTCCCGAATGTCTTGACTTGACCCTTGCCCTGAGGTCGTCGAGCTTGTTCTCCAGTGACTGGACGTTGGCTAACAGGATACTAGGTAAGGGAGCGCGGTGTGCGCGTGCCCTCAGCCTGTTCCTGACGCCGGCTTGTTTCCCTCGCGGACGCCGGTACGGGTCGCGTCCTTTGTTCACCCTCAGGATCTCGCTCGGCCAGCATGGGTCCGGGTTTAAAAACGGCGAAAGGTGAGTGCATTGTACACCAATAGATATAAGAGTGTCTCTGTCATATCTAATGATGTCCATCTTGTGTAGATGGAAGTGTAACTACTTAAATAAAAGTATAAAATAAACAAAAAAAGAGAAAACGTAGCCGGAGCAGTCGTGACGGCAGCCGACCTCACCGGCGCCATCTTGCTCGGGGAAGGGCTCGTCGCTGTCCCTGCACTGGATTTTAATTGGTCAAAATCTTTTACAATGTGACTAAATTAAACGTGTAGTCCAGCATTTTCCAACATGTTTTAATTAAGACGTATTGCAAATTGTTAAACTGTTGTGCATGTTAAACGGTGTTGACTACAAAAGTAGCCTGAAAGAACAAATCCGTACTTTTAGAAATAAGACCCGTACTTTTTAAATACGTTTTCTACAAATAAAAGAATTAGACATCTTTAAATTTCAATATGCAATATTATCTTTTGGTAATGCCGTATAAAAATCTCACATAATCCTTCCTTTTTCCCACAACTGCCCTTTGACTTTCATTGTAATCGAGTCATGAGTAACGTTTTCTCACACACTTCATCATGTTTTTCACTACTTTTCATGTCTGCTTTTGCTCGTTCCTTCCTCAGAGCCAGAGATGGAGAATAAGAGGATACAATATAGTAGAAACTTTCTTTTGAGCATCCAGTTCATGCCTGATTGTGTGCAGAAGCCAGAGGGGCTTCCACCCATACCTGATGTGGTGCTACACAAGGTAAGCCTCCTGACATGGGGGCTTTATTTAAAACCAAATAAGGAATATTGTTTCACAGATCATCAGTAATATATAAATGATATCAGTAATATCTCAAATATTTTGCCTTCTTTTTTTTGGCTTTATAACGTTTGCCCTTTTAGCAGCCGAATGCAATTTGGAGGGGGCCTCCACCCTGCAAGTTCCTCTTGAATGTGCCTATGAATGAAGAGGTGGAGATGAAGAAGGCTGAGGATGCCTGGAAGCCTTCCATGAAAAGAAGGAATTCCACAGAGGACCCTGAAACACAAAAAACTGAGGTTAGCACATGACTCTGCAGTTGCACACTGTCGTTGCAGAAAGATTTACATTTCACACTCGCTGTCTGTGCAATAAATCGGTGTGTTGAATGGAGATATTATTTATATACAGTCGTGCTGATGTTGTGTGTTGCTGATGTTGTGTGTTCTGACTGTGGAATTTTCTTCTTATTTTGATTTTTAGTTAAATGTGCCCATAGCCAAAAAACCCAAAAGCAATGTGAATTTTTGAATGCTGCTGCTAAACCAGTGTCAGTAAGAGTTTGAGAAGGACAAAACGAGCAACGATGTCCTTGAGAAAAAACAGCAGGAACTGGAAGCAGCTGTTTCAGTAAGCATCGTTTCTCTCAAGAGGGCTTTTTTCTTCATTTTTCCCACAGAATAAAATAAAAATCTACTGAATTTGCAAATGAAGCTTCAAGTGGATAATCTGTTATCAGGCTTGAACCCGTCCTTCTGTAAAATTTCTATGGTATCTTCATGTGTAATATTTGTATTTTTTAGTTTTAATGATTATAACGATTGAGGACAGTAATCGTGAGAGGCTTCAGGACGAGCTGGAGGAGGCGAAAAACAAAGCTCGCAGAAAAACCAAGGGTAACGTCAAGTTCATCGGGGAGCTGTTTAAGTTGCGGATGTTGACCGAGTCCATCATTTATAACTGCGTGGTAAAACTGCTGAAACAAAATGACGAGGAAAGTCTCGAGTGCCTCTCTATTCTCCTCACGACCGCCGGCAAAGAGATGGACTTTAAGAAGGCCAAGGTAAACAACCAAAGACGCCATTGTAGAGCATTTTCATTGCACATGTTAACAGAGCACTTGCTTATAATTTATAGACCAATACAAAGAGGCTTGGAGAAATTGCTAGAGCTATATTACATAAAAAGTGTGCTTCCTGTTGTTTAATATTCGAACAGCTGTTCCAAGTGTAACCGATGAAATGTTTATGAAACGCCAGTGAACATCTGCTTTTAACAACTTGTCACGTCTGAGAGCTGTAAATATCTTCTATTAAACATGTTTCCTAAAGTACTTCTATTGGAACTTTTGGAACAGTAGAATAGGTATTGGAGCACGACTGCTGAATTGTTGCCTAATTTTATTCCTCCTTCAGGTACAAATGGATATGTACTTTAAAAAGATGGAAGGAATTGTGAAGGGAAAAAACCTCATCACGTGTTCACTTCATGCTCCAGGACGTCATTGACCTGCGCCTGGTCAGTGAACTTGTTTGTTTGCCTACTAGATGTGCATTCGTGCTTATATTTAACAGTAGTACATAATGAAATGATAAGAAAACAGTGAATGACGTGTCCGATTCCTCGTTTCAGCACAACTGGGTATCACGGAGAGTTGTAGAAGGACCGAAGACCATTGAAAATATCCACATGGATGCCAAATTTTAGGAGCAGGAGGAGTAAAGAAAAGTTCAAGAAAAGCTACGATCCATGGGCATGAATAGGCGAGGTTATAGAGGGCATATGTGTTCTAGACTAATCCTTTTTACAGCTTAGTCCCCTTTCTTTTCACAGCACTTAACCAATGCACTGCAACTTTTTGTTGTTATTTCTTGTTTCTTCTACAGTATTTCCGAGTCATGAGACCATGAACACTGTGAGCATGAACATTACAATAGACCCCAACAAGATCCCTAAAATCAACAAGGTACTGACTTTACATGTGCAGAAACATGCTTTTCAAATGCAAGCTTGAACTATTTCAGTCAGCATTTAAAGCTTGAGATGTAGATGAACTCAAACCTGCTGGTGAAACAATTTACGTAGTTGAAAAGTATTAACCTTTAAGAGTTGCCTGAACTAAGCGTTAGAAATCCCCCAAATGTTTGTGGATTTAGAGCTATAGGAGAGCTGCTTTATTCCTCTTTTAATAAAAAACTTTTGAAACATTTTTTTCCCGTTCTTCCATTTTTCATTCTGCAGCGTCTTCTGTGTTACCTGTTCAGAGTTTAGCGGGTGGTGCATCAGTAAGAATGGTCCATGGGGAAACACGGTGCTCTGTGTGTAGTTAAATAGACTAAGCCAAGTTTTTTGCCTCGATGCTTTTTTGTATTCGAATTACTCGAGTTACACAATTCACACAATTTAAGTAATGTTATGGAATTCTACTTCAAAACTGGCAATCTGTTAAAGTACACGTTTTTCTACCAGGTTTATAAGAAGCAATAATATTTAAACTGAATTGTGTTTGTGTGTAGTTACCAGCAGATGATAAGATTTATTTGGGACGGAATTTCGGGGGACGACGGCTGAACTGGAAGAACGGCTGCAATGGAGAAACTAGCGCTAGAGCCACATCCGGAGCATCAGGTGAGTCTGTAGTGAATGTAGTCTGTGTCCTTTTTCAGCTCTCTCCTGTGTTCATGTTGTGAAAATATTCAAAGCAGGTTGTGATTGTAGGTGTTGTTCCTGAAACTTAATTCAGTTTAATGCATCAGCATTTTTAGTCATGACACATCATGTCTCTTGTGTTTCAGTAAAACTCGACACAGTGCCAGACTCGACTACAAACAAGCCTGCGCTATCAGAGGAGGAAATGGAGAAACGCTCTAAATCCATTATCGAGGAGTTTCTACACATACAGTGAGGAAAATAAGTATTTGAACACCCTGCTATTTTGCAAGTTTTCCCACTTAGAAATCATGGAGGGGTCTGAAATTGTCATCGTAGGTGCATGTCCACTGTGAGAGACATAATCTAAAAAAAAAATCCAGAAATAGCAATATATGATTTTTTAACTGTTTATTTGTGTGATACACCTGCAAATAAGTATTTGAACACCTGTCTATCAGCTAGAATTCTGACCCTCAAAGACCTGTTAGTCTGCCTTTAAAATGTCCACCTCCACTACATTTATTATCCTAAATTAGATGCACCTGTTTGAGGTCGTTAGCTGCATAAAGACACCTGTCCACCCCAATCAGTAAGAATCCAACTACTAACATGGCCAAGACCAAAGAGCTGTCCAAAGACACTAGAGACAAAATTGTACACCTCCACAAGGCTGGAAAGGGCTACGGGGAAATTGCCAAGCAGCTTGGTGAACAAAGGTCCACTGTTGGAGCAATCATTAGAAAATGGAAGAAGCTAAACATGACTGTCAGTCTCCCTCGGACTGGGGCTCCATGCAAGATCTCACCTCGTGGGGTCTCAATGGTCCTAAGAAAGGTGAGAAATCAGCCCAGAACTACACGGGAGGAGCTGGTCAATGACCTGAAAAGAGCTGGGACCACCGTTTCCAAGGTTACTGTTGGTAATACACTAAGACGTCATGGTTTGAAATCATGCATGGCACAGAAGGTTCCCCTGCTTAAACCAGCACATGTCCAGGCATGTCTTAAGTTTGCCAATGACCATTTGGATGATCCAGAGGAGTCATGGGAGAAAGTCATGTGGTCAGATGAGACCAAAATAGAACTTTTGGGGCATAATTCCACTAAACGTGTTTGGAGGAAGAAGAATGATGAGTACCACCCCAAGAACACCATCCCTACTGTGAAGCATGGGGGTGGTAGCATCATGCTTTGGGGGTGTTTTCTGCACATGGGACAGGGCGACTGCATTGTATTAAGGAGAGGATGACCGGGGCCATGTATTGCGAGATTTTGGGGAACAACCTCCTTCCCTCAGTTAGAGCATTGAAGATGGGTCGAAGCTGGGTCTTCCAACATGACAATGACCTGAAGCACACAGCCAGGATAACCAAAGAGTGGCTCTGTAAGAAGCATATCAAGGTTCTGACATGGCCTAGCCAGTCTCCAGACCTAAACCCAATAGAGAATCTTTGGAGGGAGCTCAAACTCCTTGTTTCTCAGCGACAGGCCAGAAACCTGACTGATCTAGAGAAGATCTGTGTGGAGGAGTGGGCCAAAATCCCTCCTGCAGTGTGTGCAAACCTGGTGAAAAACTACAGGAAACGTTTGACCTCTGTAATTGCAAACAAAGGCTACTGTACCAAATATTAACATTGACTTTCTCAGGTGTTCAAATACTTATTTGCAGCTGTATCATACATATAAATAGTTAAAAAATCATACATTGTGATTTCTGGATTTTTTTTTTTAGATTATGTCTCTCACAGTGGACATGCACCTATGATGACAATTTTAGACCCCTCCATGATTTCTAAGTGGGAGAACTTGCAAAATAGCCGGGTGTTCAAATACTTATTTTCCTCACTGTATTTACACCCAATGGGGTTATTGTTAGCATTATTATGAATACACTTGCGTTTACATTTGGTCATTTTTTAGAGAATTTTATGAGAATCAGAATCCTTTATTAAGACTTTTGTCTGTGTTTTTTTTTGCTCTCTTTTCCCCCATTTTCTTACCTATCCTTGTTTACACAGGTTCTCAGAAACCCTCGAGATAGCAGATGATATGGCGATTGACATTCCTTATGTATGGCAGTACATAGCGGAGCTCGTTAATCCTGTGCTTCGGGAAGGAGGAATCTCTTTGAGAGAATTATTCATGTATTTACAGTTACATTTGAGACTATACATATACATTTTTTGCTGGAAAGGAAGTTGGTGTTTGTTTTTAATTGTTGATTTCTTGTGAATTCCAGTGAATTTAGCAAACCACTACTTCCTGTGGAAAGAGCCGGCATATTATTTGCAGAAATATTGAACCTTCTCTGCAAACAAATGGTGAGCTGTGAGATCTTCTATAGAATATGACTGAAAAAAGGAAAGTATTTTGTCATACTAGTTGAAAAAGGTTCTTTTTTGTTCAAGTCATTGCTGTGTTTTTCTTCACTTTAGAGCCAAAAGGAAGTGAAGGCCTTATGGAGGGACTCTAAACTGAGCTGGGCTGATTTTCTTCCTGAAACCGTGGATGGGAACAACTTCATTACTGAGCAGGTGAGCTGTTGGCTGCACACTAGATTTAGACTCCACTGGAAGATCTGGACCAAACAGGATCCAGTGGGCAGTAGATTTTCTACTACTTGAGTAATAATAATAGAAGAGCTGAGTAAAAGTGACAGCATAGTTATTTTATGAAATCATTTCGCTTGAAAATTGCTTTGAAATACTATTGTTTATGTCTGATCTAATCGCTTGACTCGGCATATTTTTGGCTGGTTGTTACAGAGGGCTTTTAAAAATGTGCAATAATCAATATGGGTTAAAAATCATACTGTGATCAATTTCATTTGTTAGTATAAGAACATTGTCAGTGAACTCAAATGGCAGCTCGTCTGATCAGAAAAGAGAAAAGTGTTTGTGTTTGTGCTGTAAAAAGCAGTGTGTTGGTGGGTAGACTTGATGCAGTTTTATTTCTAAACCAGCACAAATGTTGCCTTTAAGAAGAACATCTTCAGAGGGTTTTTTCTCGTCCTGGTATCATAAGTGTAGATAAACATAGGTTTTGTTTAATTGACAGCCCTGATGAAGTCTGATGACCTGAAGAGGGTGGAGCTGAGACTTCAGGCAGCAGACGGACTTCTGAGGAGGAACATCAGCACCACACGAGAGGTTAGAGGTCACCCAACCTGTAATTAATCCTGCAGGAATTAAGTGTGATTAGAGAGATAGCGATTTAAATGTATGTGTGTGTGTGTGTGTGTGTGTGTGTGTGTGTGTGTGTGTGCATACTGAAAAATGTATTTAATTTGTTTGTTGTGTGAATTGCCAATTTATTATTATTTATTTTTATATTTTATTTATGTATTTATTTGTAAATGTATTTACTGTAAATTCTTATTAAAGATAAAGTAAGTGCAGATTGTTGTTATTTATTTATCTTTTTAGGTGGCAGCAGGATGGGGGCAGGTCATGATGTGGATGAAACCATGGATGAAATCTCCGCGAGAAGGAACGCCATACTGTGATTCTTGGAGATTCCATCGTCCGTCATGTCCGCGCTACCGGAGACAAAGGTAAGGTGCACACTCGCTGTTTTCCTGGTGCTCATGTTCTGGATGTCGCTGCGCAGGTACCCGCGATCCTGAACGAGAACTTCGGAGTGGTTGTTCTTCATGCCGGAACGAACGACACCCGGCTGAGGCAAACGGAGATCTTAAAGAGGGATTTCAGGATCCTGGTGGAGACGGAACGCAGCACATCACCCACAACGAGGATCATAGTGTCAGGACCTCTTCCCACTTACCAGCGAGGGGCTGAGAAGTTTAGTAGACTCTTTGCACTAAATGAATGGTTACAGTCATGGTGTCGAGAGCACAAACTTCTCTTTATTAATAACTGGAACTGTTTCTGGGAGCGTCCGAGGTTCTTCCGCCCTGATGGCCTGCACCCCAGCAGAGTTGGAGCAGCAGTGCTATCAGATAACATCTCTAGGATACTTCACACCATCTGACTGGTAAGACATCAGGAAATTTACGACTATGAGAACATTTATACAACAAACCAAATAGTTAC
Organism: Silurus aristotelis; assembly: GCF_946808225.1. Lineage (NCBI taxonomy): Eukaryota > Metazoa > Chordata > Actinopteri > Siluriformes > Siluridae > Silurus > Silurus aristotelis. Next base: position 40,926,579 of record NC_139574.1, read on the forward strand.
AAGTTCACACACAGTCCAGTTTATAGAAACCGTATCTATTCCTCATGTAGTAAAACCAAGAATTAAATACACAAGATCCAGAAATAATCTTATTGCAGTTAAAACTGAAAAATGCCAGATAAACAAACACCAAAAAGTTCTAAAGTTTGGTCTTTTGAAACATCAGATCACTTGCACCCAAAGCACTGATTGTAAATGAGATGATCACAATGATAAAGTGCTGCTTGTAGGAGATTTTAATATTCATGTAGATGATGTAAACGATGCTCTAGGATTATCATTTGTCGACTTATTAAACTCTTTTGGGGTTAAACAAAACGTCACCAGACCAACTCATCGTTTTAACCACACACTAGACTTAATAATATCCCACGGAGCAGACATCACTGATATAGATATTTTACCTCAGAGTGATGACATCACTGACCATTACCTCATACTGTACACACTACCGGTAGAGCAGATTAGCCGTGTTTCACCACGTTATCGACTTGGTAGGACTATTGTTCAGACCACTAAGGACAGATTCATAAATAACCTGCCTGATTTATCTCAATTCCTCACTAAACCCATAACTGCTAATAATCTTGATGAAATGACTAACAACATAGACCTTATCCTCACTAGCACATTAGACACTGTTGCCCCCATCCGGTTAAAAAAGGTTAGAGAACAAGCACCTGCACCTTGGTATAATAGTCATACGCATGCCCTCAAGAGAACAGCACGTAATCTGGAGAGAAAATGGAGGAAAACTTAATTGGAGGTATTTAGAATTGCGTATAAAGACAGTATGCTCAGCTACAGACAGGCGCTAAAAGCTGCTAGAGCTGAACACCTAAACAAACTCATAGAAAACAACAAAAACAATCCCAGGTTCCTTTTTACCACAGTAGCTAAATTAACTACAAATCAGGGATCTGAAAAATGTGTTCCATCACAGTTTAGTAGTGAGGACTTTATGAATTTCTTCACTGAAAAAATGTATAGCATTAGAAAAACAATTGTGGCGGTCCAACCTCTGACAGCATCTCCTGACACAATCTCACCTACAACTCCACAACTACACTGTTTTACATGTACAGGACAGGAAGAGCTGTATGATGTTATTACCAAAGCTAAATCAACAACATGTCAGTTAGATCCCATTCCTACTCATCTATTGAAGGAAGTGTTACATACAGCTGGTGAGCCTCTTCTCAATATTATTAACTCCTCACTATCTTTAGGTCACGTCCATAAATCCCTCAAGTTAGCAGTTATTAAGCCCCTCATTAAGAAACCTCATTTGGATCCAAATATGGTATTTAATTGTTCCACCTGCTTTACTCCACTCCTACTGCTGTAGTGCCCTCTACCTCCACCCCCACCATTATACAGCCTGCACTTTTATGTAATTTAAAAATACCTTTATATGTCATTATCATATAATCATATTATCATATAATGACGTATAAAAGGGGATTTCAGCGGTGTCTGAGGTAAGATTCGAACCGGCTTCATTCACATCAGAGATTCTCCCTGGGAAGCAGATAAAAAGGCAGTTTGCTAAAACCATAACAAATGTCCATCATTTTTCCATTTCCTTTCTTTTTCTTCCATTTTTCTATTTTTTCTTTCTCTTTTTTCTCTTGTCCCTCCTTCCCCTTTTTTTCCCCTCTTCCCACCCCTTAACAGACTATTGATCTCCAGCTTCACACAGCTCACATCCTCAACTCTCAGTCTCACACTGCCCTCTAGCGGCACTATCAGGACGTGCTTTATGCTCCATTCTGTACTAATGTGACTTCTGTTTGTGTTTTAATGCAGTGATTCTCAATTTTTTTCTGCCATTTACCACTTCAGAGGGGTGGATTTTTAAACCCACCTGTCCTCCGTCACCTCAAAAAAGGATAATGAAATTCTTTAAGTTTAAAAAATGAATAATTTATTGAACTATCCAATTCTAAATGAACATCAACTAGCATCAAAAACAAAAATAGAGAAAATAAAGGTGTAGTTGTGTTATCTCTTGGACTTTCTGTCACTTTGCAGTCTGTGCAAAATAGAGCAAAATCATTTCATAAATCTTTTCAAAACGGGGTTGTAGACTTGATACTGTCACTTTCAAGTCATGTTCAATATTGAGCTGAGATCTGTATTTAGTTTTCAGTGTAGCAACATCTGAAAAGTCTCAGAGATGAGATGTGGCAAAAGGAACAGGATAAAACAGTTATATTTTCTTTAAGGCTGAATTTTTGGTTTAAGCTCCCACCATCTACCTTTTTTGTCTGCTTGTGCTGAATTACATGCTTGTTTTTTTTGTGGTCAATGTCACAAATAAATGAAGAACAAATAAATAAATAAATCCTGCCGTTCATTGCGCCCCACCTGTCATATCTTTGAGAACCACTGAGCTAGGCTAATTAGCCGGCTAAATAATCTTAGCTTCAATAGTTTTCATCGTCGGTCTAAATATTCTGCATTTAGTGCGCTATAAATAAACTATAAGGGTCTTAATAACGAATGTATTTGTCTTTTGATCAACTTTTAGTAAAATTTTCTAAGAAACTAGCTAACACAAAAACAGCGCTAGCAAACACGGCTAGCATGAGGCTAATGATGATGTCTCCTACACCATTAGCCGAAATGTCCATTTCTGCTCACTGCAACATTTCTGGAAATATTATCGCTTTTTTAATCTTAATTTTTTTAGTCAGATTTAGACTCAATACATTTGTCCACACAGTGTAGATCAGGCGCAGGATGTAGAATCACTGAAAGCATTTTAAATGGGATTCATTGGTCTGTTTTGTGTACATGCAGGATTCAGGACCATTTTTAAGCATTTTAAATGGAATTCATTGGTCCCTTACGAGGGAAATATCAAGGTCCGTGACGTCGGAGTGACGTGGGGCCGCCTTCCCGTGGGCTCACCACCTGCAGGAGGGACCGTAAGGGTCGGTGCTGTGAGGATTGGGCAGCAGTCGAAGGCGGGGGCCTGCTTAGACTGCTGCCCCCGCGACCCGAATTACGGATAAGCGGGAGAAAATTAATGAATGAATGAATGGTCTGTTTTGTGTACATGCAGGATTCAGGACCATTTTTATTTTTATCTTATTGATATTTGAAGTTAGTTTTGTATTAAAATAATATTTCTATAGTGTTTGCGATTTAAGTGTCTGTGATTCATGTGTCCAACTGGTCATGTGACCAGAGTGATACTGCAAAAACGTTTCTATGACGTCATCATCAAAATTCTAGTATCTCCTTGACAACCATCAAACAAACACACAGAAGCAATAAAAGCAGCAGCAGCGACTGATAAACATTATAACTATTCATCTACTACTGTCTATTAGGTACCTGATAAGTAGCTTTGCTATATATATAGTTATTCTGAATACGTTTTAGACTGTTTTGTGCTTTTTGTTAACTTTATTTCTGTACTGAGAAATGTAGAAATGTAAGATCTTTTAAACCTGTATGTTTTACAATCTTTCAACATTTCAGAGTAGAAACTGATTGTAGTTCACTCATACTGATGTTTTTCTGTTTAAGACTGTAGGTTTGGTTTGGTGTTTATTCTCTTGTTTATAACTGACAGTTTGTTTGTTTGTTTGTTGTTTTTTTTAGATAAAAATGAATTCGAGTATTTCAGCACTGTATGTTGGTGATCTGCACCATGAAGTGACAGAAAACATGCTGATGGAGAAATTCAGCTCTGTGGGCCACGTTCACTCCATCCGGATCTGCAGGAACTGGAACACCGGCGTTTCACTCAGTTACGCCTACGTCAACTTTTACCAGCGAGCCGATGGTGATTAAATCCTCATTAAACCCCGATACACTATTTCTGCATCTACACCAGTTTATTGTCTACTTAATACTCCAGGAGTAATTTCTGTATTATTTTACTACTTTATTATGTGAATATGGTCAGGTTTTGTGCCTTAAATAAAATTTGAGAGTGTTTTCTCCTCACCCATCTTTCCCCAGTCTTTTTTACTGAAATGAATGACCTGTAATGAATTTTGTTTCCTCAGCTGAGCGAGCGTTGGCAACACTTAATTGTGAGCTCCTTATGGGGAACCCTATGAGAGTCATGTGGTCTCAGAGGGATTCCACCATGAGAAAAAGCATCGGGAACTTGTTCATCAAGAACTTGGACCTGGAGAAGATTGACAGCATGGCCCTTTTTGACCTGTTCTCAGTCTTTGGGAAGATTCTGTCATGCAGGGTTTGTGCTTTAAACTGTTTGGATCTGAATAACATCTGTATAGCATGATTAGCATGTTTTCTACTAAAGTCCTGTATTAGATCTGTTTGATATGAATTGTGTGTTGACATGACGTGTCTCTCCTAAAGGTTGTCCGTTACAAGACGGGGACAAAAGGATATGGATACGTCCAATTTGAGTCTCCAGAGGCGGCGAATTTGGCAAAAGAGAAACTCAATGGCAAACTTCTTAACGGCCATAAAGTGTAAGCTATTAATATAAAGTGTGGGTTTGGTCATATGAGGGGATTTCAGTCAGCATCAGGGGGTAATTTTTCTGGTGTCGGCATAAAGACTAACAGCAGTGTCTAAGAGCAGTGTCTCTGTTGTGTTACAGCTCCATCCAACACTTTAAATCTCGTAAGGAGCGCGAGACTGAGAGAAACCACCACACCCAGGTCTTCATTAACAAGCAGAAGACCTTACTGAGACCAGAACACCAGGATAACCCTGTCCATCATAACGTGCAGAGGATGAAGAATGTGCAGGTGAAGATTGTACCCTAAACATCTACCACCCCATGCTGTCCCCATTAAAATGATTTGATGCTGAAGTTCAATATTGCAGTTAAATGGGTTACTGGCTAAAAAGGTTAAAGATCCTCCTCTAGCTGGTTCCCTCAAGAGCCTCCTGCTAGCAGTGATGATGATCTGATAAAACAAAATGGAATGAAGTGTT